>NW_011371367.1:457782-522838 GCF_000150735.1 Paracoccidioides brasiliensis
GAAGGGGGGAAAGGGAATAAGAATGTCCAGGGAAGCAAAAAGTCTGGGGGGGGGGGCAAAATAAGGTGTTGTTGTTGGCTAGCGGATGGGAAGGAGAGAGCAAATGTCTTGGGCGCAGTGGGTTTCAACAGGAGCAGCCTGGCATGAGTCTTCAGTCCGAGCCTTCTCGAGCATCCAAACCTGGAGGACAGAGTGATAGTGTTCGTCGAGATGGATCATGGATTTGCTCAGCTGGCGTAGTTCGAATGGTTGGCGGTCGCCCAGTGCCAGTGGTTTGTGCAGGACATGCGCAGTGGATGTTCCAGAGAGTGGTGAAGGTTCGGCGGAGGTTGGAGTGAGCCCTGTCACATGCTCCGACCCCGAGTCCCCAAGGCTGTTGAGTCCCTTGGGCTTAGCGGGTTGTCTGGTTTAGTATGGACGCAGTGCTAGTACCGAACATTACACATTCCTTACGCATACATCTCAACATATCTTAATTCGCTTTTAAATTACAGCCATTACATTTGGACTCCAGGACCAATCTGGGGCAGTTCGCGTGACGTAAAAAATACTGCAATGATACATCATTCATTAATCAAATACTCCGCACGCAGCGCTATTGCGTCAGTACGCACTGCCCGCCATTCCAGAACAGCAGAACAGCCGCTCGGACAGGGCGCAATGCTCAACCTCGCCAAATCAACCATACCTCCCATGCGCTCACCGAGACGTTCTAATTGCGGCTGTCATTTCCTGTTATCACATCCCCAACGCTTAAATTAAACTTTTATATTCCACGCCATTCCTAAAACAGTCCCATGTGCAGGGTTCCATGCATTTAACTGGCAAGTTTCTTGGCGCTCGTTTCTTCAGGGGCTTTGTCAGCCCCCCCAAAAAAAAAAAACCCTCCCTCAACCACACTCTTTTCGGGGCTTCCCACACGGACCTTGAATCGAGAATCCATTGAAAACTTGGGAACGTCATCCATGCTGAATATTAATAGCTTGGTTGATATCATCCCAGGAC
Source organism: Paracoccidioides brasiliensis (assembly GCF_000150735.1). NCBI lineage: Eukaryota > Fungi > Ascomycota > Eurotiomycetes > Onygenales > Ajellomycetaceae > Paracoccidioides > Paracoccidioides brasiliensis. The sequence continues at coordinate 458,788 of NW_011371367.1, forward strand.
CGGGGAACATCCAGCAACTTTAGAACTTTCTAGAGCTTTCCCCGGTTTTGCGTAGGCTTTGTCTGGATCTTCACACACCTCCTTACAAATTGCCCACTAGCGACAATAAACTTACCACGTCAGAATCCTCTCATCTCTAAAGCATACACAAATTGAAAATTTAGATTGGCCAAATACCAGACCGCGAACCACATCCCAATTTCTGCATACATACACACACACACACACACACACATACATATATATATATATACCTATGTCATTTTTTGTCCTGAGCAAGGAGAATCCATGGCTCAAAAGCTCCATTGTCGGCGACCAGATCACACGAGGCAAAGAGCAATAAAGCTTGAACTTGCCAAAGAGAGAACTAGTTAATCTGATTGCATTATTGGTCTCCACTTGCCCTTCAACTTTATCATCGGAGATTTCGTCATTGCTCGACCTACCCAGGGTACTAGGTATTGCTTCTCACTCTCGGGGCCCAATCACCGCACTGTGCTCTTGTGTATTGCCCAAGAGACTGGCTCCAACAGTTCTGATGAGAGTTCCGGGAATGAGGTTTCCCCCTTGTCAATCAATCTATGAATCCGACGACGGGTGGAGTCGTCCGGCCCCCCTTTCCTCCTCCCCCCCACCTTACATTAAAGTCTCTGTCCCAGAATCAGAGCTATGGAACTGCTGAGCTTGGTCCTTAACCCTTGAAGAAAAAACGGTTCTTAGGCATATATACCTTGAGCAAATTTCACTATCACGGAGTTTGAAATTCAAGCAAAGGATCTTCAAACCAATGAGGCATCGCCTTCATAGTGTCGGGTATACTCCGCCTCAAGGGGACGGCATTGTTTGGAATGGCTGGCTGGCTGGCTGGCTGGCTGGCTGGCTGCTGTATCCGCTCCGCCGGCAACTAACTGCTTCCGTGCAGAGCCTCAGAGAGGAAGAACCAACTGCCCCCGATTCGAGACGTCTGTACAAATTGCAGAAGGCTTATATAGTATAATCATTCCAACTCTGTACCTAGACTCAGCATCAGCTCCCACATATCCTCCCAGATTGAAAGCAGCAATGTAAAGATGTCTGATGCTGGCTCGAAGATTAAGGATGGCAAAAACTTGGAGTGGCCGTGAATTCCCTAGCGCCCTCCTGGTAGAGATAACTATATGAAAATATTGCAGCGGAAAACACAGCGAATGTAAGAGAGGCTGTTCCAAATATCGACTTAATTAAATGGGCCTTTATAGTGCTTGGCTGGTGATTTTGGCATTTTTGCCCCTTGGAGAGAAATTTCCATAGTGTGGTGCTACTGGTTAAATACCTGAGGAAATGGATGTAACTAGTCTTTCACTCTGAAAGTTTTCAAACATCAATCAATCCCCTGACTGAAAACCCCTTTTTCTTATATAATTTTATTTTATTTCTAATTCTTAATTTTTGATCATGAAGCTGCAATGTGGCATGCAGCGAAACTGGACTGTATTCCAATCCTTGAGCACTGTATTGATGATATATAGTTTTATACCTTGAGTTTTTGACTGGGTCGCATGAAACTTTCATATAAAGACCGACCAAGAGGTTCGACCGACAACAGTAACTAAGTTACCCGGAACGTAATCCTGTTGAATCATCACCTCTGTCAAGACGAAATACAAGGGATATAGCTAGCTATTGAAAGGGGAGGCTGCCTTTCATGAGCGAGGAAGTGCTTACGTGCTTATTATGAAAATACCTTGATGCAAACTGAGAAACTGAATCTCCGAGCTTCCTCTTTGAGAAGAGTGGATTCGTGCCCCGCTGGACCGCTCCGGAATTCCCCAGTTCGGGGGGTTCCAGTTGGGGAACATGGTTTTAAAAGTGGGGCCACTTTTTTTTTTAAAGTCCATTGATCGGTTAACTTCATCAACTCTGCACATAGAGAGTTGACAGACACCAACAACAACAACAACACATATTACTAAATAATATTTTCTATTCAACCTCGCCGGCCTCCAACACCATGGGTTAGGGAAAGGTTGAAACTAAAATTAATCAGTTATTTAAATACTATATAAAGTTTAAATATTATTATAAATATTATAATTAAATAAAATATATTATATTCAATTTATATTCAATTTTATCATTAAATGATTTTTTATTTTATAAAAATATTAAAATTATATTTATTAATATAATTATTATACTATAAATTTATTTTTTATATAATAAAATTTAAATATTATAATATATTAAAAATTTTAAAATATAAGTAAATATAATCTTTATAATTTAAAAAGTTAAAATAAATTTATAAATTAATTAAATATATTTTTTTATATTAAATTAAAAATTAATTTTAATAAATTTTTTATTTAAAAATATAATTTTAAAAAATATTAAAAAATAAAATATTATTTTAAAATAAAATTTTATAATTATATATTTAATTTATTTTTATATATTAAATATATTTTTATATTAAATATATTAAAGTTAAAATTAAATTTAATTAAATATTATAATTATTAATTATATATATTTATATTAATAATTAATTTTGATTAATTTTAATTAATTATAAAAATTATATATATAATTAAATTATTAAATTATTTTTTAATTTTTAATATATTATATTATAAATTATAATAATATAAAATATATAAATAAATATTAAATAATATATTTTTATAATTTTAAAATATATATATAATAATAAATTTATTATAATAAAATATTTAATTTTTATCAATAAACTATTTAAAAGTTTATTATTACTTATAATTTAATAAAATTAATAAAAAATATTATAAATAAACTTATAATTTATAAATAAATTAATATTTCATAATAAGTATTTAATTAAATTATAAAATATAAATTAATTAATTTTTTTTAAATATTTAAATATTATTATATTAAATACTCTATTGATCAATTTTCTTAATAGAAGAAAACAATATAATAAAATAATATTTAATTGATAATTTTTTAATCAAATAGTATATATTAACTTTTATTATCAGATTATTTTTTATTTACTCTGATTTATATATATTATTTTCATTTTTGTTAATTTTTTTAATAAAATTATTATTTGATTTATAAAAGTTGTATTCAAATATCATACTTTTTGAAAATGTGAAAATGATTTAATTCAGCTGCAGAGTCTATTATTTCATCTACTATTTTATCAGCTTAGTTTGTTACTTATTTAACTTTTTATATCTCTATCAAAGAAGTCTAGATCATATATATAAATATCACAAAAATAAAACAATTGCAGTGTATTAGATATTACATAAAACAAAATACTTTAATTTTAGTATTAGTTATTTAATTTAATTTAACTAATCAATAGTAATATCATAAAAATAAAACAATTGCAGTGTATTAGATATTACATAAAACAAAATACTTTAATTTTAGTATTAGTTATTTAATTTAATTTAACTAATCTATAGTTATTAAGTAAATCTTTAATGTGTTAAATTGAGTCTTGTTTAAGGGTCTTGAAGTGAAACATATTATGAGTGAGTCAATAGATTTACTATATTAAAAGTGTAGAGAATCTATTGGCTGAGCCATTTAAATTCTTATTTTTATTTTACATTATTTGAAACTGCACTAAAGAAGGAAACTCTGACCAACAAAGAGAATAATAAGAAAGTCAACTTTATTAAAAGTTGTATTTATTTTTCAATAAAAAATATTATATTTCTTTCTGATATTTTTCATCAGACAAGATTATTTAAAGGAATATTTGAATTTTAGTTGGACTGACTGTGTTTCCCTGGTACCTTTGTATCAACATTTGTCACCAATAAATAATTCAACCAAGGATGCTAAGACAAACTTACCATATTGCTTGCAACTATCGACTACTGAAAAACTAAGATATTTTTGCAGTAATCCTGAGTACGTCTAGATGTAATTACTCTCCAGATTTAATTTCAGTGATCACATCATCTTATGCCTCGATAATGGGATTATATAAACGATTTGGGTCTTGCCAGGTGCCAATGATTATGCATCTATTCCCATATGGAAAAAGTATGTCTCATAACTAGTTATAGCTCTGCAGAGCACGTTTGGCACACTCAAATATTTGGGGAAACTCAAACAAGATATCCTCAAACCTGTCCGCACCTGTACTGCTTCACTTGATTCTTGTGATGTCCCTGTTAAAAATCAGTATAGTTACTGCTTTGTCAGCAGACTTTTTGCTGTTTGTCAGTGGACAAAATTGATATGCTAAGATGTGCTTAAATCCACCAGTTGCCATGCGTTGTTTAATATTTGCGTTTATTATCTCATAATTTCCGGCGTACCATTGCTACAGCATATTATCTTTGGGCCAGTCACATAGCTGAGATAACTTCTGTAATTGTTTTTAATCTTTCCCAATCATGGCGAGCGCACTGCCAGTTAAGCACGTAGAAGAAAGACTTAAGATCATGCCGATGAATATGAGCAATATTAAGTAGCTCTTGAATCGCCATTAACTCCATTATGCTAGTCTGGTGCGCCGCTCGGTCCGCTACCAACCTCCTTGGCAAGATCATGGCTGATGAGCATGCTCGAATAACCGTCTGCTAACCGTTTGCCTTTTCTGGATCTGTTATTATGATGTTATTCTCTAAAATATCCTGATATACAATGTTCGCATCTAGATAAAGAGATTGATGCGCCTGTATTGCATCGCAAAGCATCATGAGCACGCTCCAAGGGAGACTTGCACTGGTAGATCGGGCCAAGCCAGCGAAGGATGCGGTTGTCATAATCCTCACCATTCTTGCCATAAGGACTTGGTTTGTGCATTGACTGAACTGAGAACGCTAGTTCATACTCCAGATCATCCCTTGCCAGCTGACTGGTGGAAGGCGATAGGTTGGGTTCCCATGTTCCTTTTCTCAGGGGCATCCCAGGGGCGGGCAAGACGATCGCTACATGTATTGTGATCAACAAATTTCTCGAGAAGGTTTCAAAATGACGCCTGTGTTTGTATCGCACGTATACTGTAACTTTCATATGCTCGCTTCCGTGGATTGTCCAGGCAGCTCTCTGAGAAGAGAGAAATTTCGCTCCCGAATTCAACGTTCTTAATTGAGCTGTTATAACCTCTTGCCTTCAGCATCTTTGACACTGTATCTGCATCTTCAATTACAGTTAGTGAGAGTTGCCCCTTTTTATTTTTATTTATTTTTGTTTGTTTTTCTTCCAAAGCTTTCAACTCTTCTTTCATATAAATTCCTTACTGATATATTTCATGGGCTCTCCACGTCCATGCTAATAATATGGTCCACTCAATCCAGGGGATCCTGTTTGCCAAAGAGTCCGTCATGACAATGGCGCAGCTCCTGTGCCAGACTGTAATTTTCAGCAGATTCGAATCTGAATGCCAATTTCTTCTCCAGAAAGTCGACAATGGACTTGAAAACCATGGCTAGTATAAGAAGAAAAATGTCCTAAGTGGATAATATCATCATTGGGTTGACACTTGTTGGCAAAGTACCGTCGTCATCATGACGTCCAACATTGGGGCTCATCTGCATTGATGATAATTTAACTAACGTGACTAGTTACTTGAGCTAGTGATATAAGCTTAAAGTTAGAGGAAACTTAACTATGTAGTTAACTCTCACAGTTGAACTAAGCCATTAATCACGTGATTACGTTGTGCCAATGAAAATGATCATTCCCATTTAGGCCTACGTACTCTCATTGTCATAACAGAATATAATAATACTAAATTTGCTCTTACGCACTCGCATATCACTATCTCGATTAGGGTTGCCCATTTTGATTGTGGATATAATGTTAATATGTTAACTAACTCAAAAGCAATGTAGTAATCCTGTTGCTCCCCAATGACATTTATGCCATATCAAATTTATGTCCAAAAAATCTCTCTTCTGATGATTGTGGGTATGAACAGGCAGTCTCTCTCTGCCAATTAACTAGCTAAATGGTCATATCTACATTTTTATATGCCCCTTTTTCCATTCAGATTTGTTAAGTTCTTCTTTGAGATGCAAGATTGTATTCACTGGATACAACAAGTTTGATTAACAGGTGGTCAAAAATAATAATTAAAAATAAATAAATTAAAAAAAAAAAGGCGACTCAAACTATCCACACTTACTCGCAGCAGCAGCAGCAGCAGCAGCAGCGCGACGAGCCAGAACAGTGCTACTAGGACATTGAGGCCGAAGCTGCTCTGTCCTGCCTGCCCAAGGAAACACCTGTCTATCAATATGAAAGCATGCCCCAAATGGCAGCACAGCCCGCACTGTTGACCGTGTATTTGTTGATGTCCCTGAGAGAATTGTTGTCGATGACTGTGAGAGGGTGGGCTGCAGGAAAATCACAGTCTTTCCCAAATCCAAGCCGCTTATAGCGAAGATGCCCGGACTCCCTAATGAAGTTGCCACCGAGTGGTTCCACGACAACCTATACGACAAGGTGAGAGATATGGGAATAAGATACTCTGCAGAGCTGGAAGGCATGGGCTCAGCTGCCATCGAGAACAGGGAGGCAGATTACACCGTGCAGCCCAAAAACCTTCTTCGCGGAAGGTCTGCGAAATGACCATTGGTCGTCGAGTCCGGGTTCATGGAGAGTCACGGGGACCTCAGCTACAATGTGAATTGGCGGATTCAGAAGTCGAAGCATGAGGTGAAAGTGGTAAATCACCGTTAATATGTCCGAAGGCCAAGGTCTCCATCGGGAGGTGGGACGAGCAGGTGGTGATCAGAGAGGACATCGTGGTGGGAAAACATCTGCGGCGGCAATTGCCTGTTACCGTGACAGGCGGTCCTCTGCGGATAGTTTCCATCTGCGACATGGGCCAAGCAAATCTGGAAGCGGTCTTAGATTGGTGGCCTATTGAGACCGATTCCTGAAGGGGGCATACAGTATTGGGATTTGTATGCCGGCCAGGGAGGCGACCCGGCAACAGCAGCAGGGATCCGCACTTCCGCTCCTTTCATCTCAGTGTCCAACTTTAAGTATTTAATCCACAAACACCGAAGAAAATCACATGCTATTCAATATAAACCTCCTTACAGACTATGGATTCTCAATGACTCCTTGTTTAAATACTGTAATGGCCTGAAGCCTGATTAGTGCTTTCTTTTGCAATCAAACATTTCATATACCAGTCGTACAATAGATCATACTATCCTTCCGCTCCCAATTTATACACTCTATATTCATTCTTGCAAATTCACCTTCACGAACTTTCCACCCTTTCCATCCTTTTCCTTCTCTTACGAATTCGTCTCTTGTAGCTAGGGAGTGTTAGGACTGTATTCAGGAGCACGCCCACAACACTGCCAAATTTGATGATTGAGATCACCAAACCACCTGTGAGAGTCAATTGAGTATATCACTTTTACCAACGTCATAAAAATAAAATTAAATGTATAACTATATCTTTAACATAACCAACCGGTAGCTGCGAACACTACCAAGCTGCGAATTTTTCAACTACCTCACTCAAATTTGAAGCCTCCCAATCACAACTTCAAAAAAGTAATTCAATAGAATGTAGAAATAGATTATTATCTACTAGAACAGCTTCTCATTATATGGTCAGCATTATGACAGGCACTGTAGTGTGGTAAAGATTGCTGTTGAGATGCATCTTAACAAATCAGAATTTGGTTTCTCAAGATGCTAATTGAGCTGTTCAATTTGATTCTGATCTTGCTGTACATTCAAAAAGAATTGAACCTTAACAATAGCTCTAGTTCTTGTCTTTTTCTCAATTCTCTACTCATTCTCAATCTTGAAAATTTTAACTTCTTATCATTGAGTAGATTTATCCTTTATTGACATTAGAAAGTCTGTTCAAGTTGATTTATTATAAAAAATTAGCTGTTAAAGAGATTCTATATATAAAAAACTTTTTGCAAACTCTTTATATAATATTCTAGCTGATGAGAGTTCTAAAATATATATAAATTTTAAAAATTTAAAAAAATTAAACAATTAATAATATTAATATATATAACTAAATTATAATCTTTGGAAAATATGTTATAATAAATATACTATTAAATATAGTTTTAATACTTTTTTATAAAATAAAAAGATAAATTTATTTAAAAGAGAAAAAAATTATTTAAATAAAAAATTATAATTATAAAAGATTATTACTCAAATATAAATCTATTATATTAATTTTTTCAAAGATTTATTTAATAAATTAATTGATAAATCATTTAATTATAATTAGTAATTTATTCAATTAAATATAACTATATTTTTAAAATTAAAAGTTGAGTTTTATATTGAATAATTATATTTTACTTATTAAATTAGATATTTTTAGTAATATTATTATATATAATAATATAAATTTTATTTTATTTTATTTTATTTTATTTTATTTTTCTTTTTAATAATATTAAATAATTATTAGTAAATAATCTTCTATAAAAAAATATTTTAAATTTTAAAAAATATATTTAATTATTAAATATAACTATTAAGTAATCTAATAATCATATATTTAATATAATAATAATTAAAAATTTAAATTAATTAAATTATTTATATATTTTTAAAACTTAATTTTTTTAATTTTATATTATATATTTAAACTTTTTTATATATTTATTTAATTTTTATAATTTATTAAATGTTTACTATAAAAACTTTAACTTATTTATAATTTTTTAAACTTACTTAAAATATATTTTATTAATAATATTAAGTTATAAATATTAAACTTTTTAAATATTTAATTTATAAAATTAAAATTTATTAAATTAAATTAATAAATAAAAAATAAAAATTTTTTATATTGAAAAATGCTTTAATTATCTATATTATATATATTTATATATTTAGTAATATAGTTAGCTTATTTAAAGTCTAAATAATATAATAAAATTGATATTAATTTTTTTAAATTTATTATAATAAATTTATAATTATTGATTATAGTTTTTATATAAAAAATTTTATAATTAAAGATTATTTATTAAATTTAAATATAAAAAATATAAATCATAAGCTTTATTCTTAAAAGAAAAAACTAAACTAATAAATAGATATAACTATTAGTAAATTGTTAAAAGAATAGAAAAAAATTACATATATTTAGAAACTTTTAGAGATTATTGAAAAGAACTCTTTATTGATATACTTAGATAATTTAAAAAGTAAACAAAAACAGTTAAAAGTTGGTATAATATTAATATATTTTAAATTAAATTCAGAGTATAAGATGTTTTTATAAAACTTAGAAAATGAGTATAAGGTTTTTAACATTGAGTTATTTGCAATTCAAAAAGCTTTTATAATAATTAGTAATATTGTCTCTCAGAAATTAAATGTTAAAAAATATTTAGATATTTTTAAATAATTAAATAATATTGAAAAGATTCATAAGATATAAAATTTAAAATAATCAGATAAATCTTGAATTAATTTAAAAAATAGTAAAAAGAATTAAGTTAAAGAATAAAAATATTTATATTTATTTATTTTAAGTACCTACTTATGTAGATATCTTAGAAAATAAAAAAGTAGATCTAGCAGCAAAAATTAAAACTAAAACTCAAAGAGTGACTTAAAAAATCATATTTTAATAAATAAATAGAGAAGAAAAGTACTCAATACATAAGATGTGAAATGAAATCAAAATGAAAGTCTTCATTAATAAAATATAAAAAGAAAACTTTTTCTTCCATAATAAAACTGAAACTCTGATATGACTACTTTAAATCATATATGAAAAGATTTAGAAACTCTTTAAACTCTGATAGATGTGATTTCTATTATTTAATTGAAAATTCAAATCATATGTTAATAAATTGCTTATTGAATAATAAGACTAGAAAAAAACTAAATGAAAAATACTCAATTAATCAGTTAAACATAATTTTTTTTTTTAATACTAAATTAGAAAGAAATTTTCTGATAAGTTTATAGAGAAAATAAAAATTGCCTCTAAAGAATGAACTTTAATCTTAAATAAAATTGATATTTAATTTATACAAGTACTGATATTGAACTAAAAATATTATTTTATTTTTTAAATATATTATTTATTTAACATTACTTTTATTAAATTTTTTTTTGTGGTATTTTGTCTAACTAGTTTAACTAGATAGACATAGTTATTAACTAAACACATCTTAAATGAAAAAGAAGAAGAAGAAAAGTAATAATAATAATAATAAATAATAAAAAGATAATATTTTATTTTTAAAAATTTTTATAAATACAAATTTATATAATATTAATATATTTTTTAGAAGTAGGTTGCCCCATCTGGTATGGCGCCGTCCGTCTGCGGCCTGGCGTGGCCCCTTGTAGTATGGCGTGCTCCCAGTCGACTCGCCGACGTCATCTGCCGCGACTATATAAAGCTGCTTCGATGCGTCCTTATCTCCCCCCCTTCATCCTTTTCCTTTCTTCTTTGTCTTCTCTGCCCCTGACGTCTCCCCCCTTCCCATCTCCCAATTGTCCCTGACGCGCACTGCCTCCTCTCTTCCCCGTGCTCGCTCACCCGTCCATCACCCTGATATTGTCGTTGCGCGAAGAACGCCCCTTCGAACCCGCCTAGGGGACTTTTTTTTTTTTAATATAACACTTCCTTGCCCACTCCCTTCCTCTGCTCCTCTTACTGTTCCTCCACTCTTTGTGATACATGTGATTAAAAAAAAAAAAAAAATTCCCCTCCTGTACTAGCAGCCGGTCAGCTGGTCAGCCCCATCCACAGTCCCCCTTTATTCCTCTGGAACCCCTCTCTCGTGCTTCGGATGTGCCTCCAGCTCAGCGGCCAATGGCAAAAACGCCTCATCTCAGTGAACCCCGTGGGAATGGGCGGTCAATCCCAACTGCGGCGTAGCTGAACCAGCGCCATTCTTCCCCGACCCTTGGAGACTTGTTCTTTGACTTGTCATTTGCTGCTGCCTCGATGTGTCGGGACGAAAAAATAATGGGAAGGGGGGATCGATCACATGCCGCTTTTCCAGCCCTCAGCTCATGCTTCAAAGGACCCCAGTATCAACTCCAGCTTGGCGATCTCACCGTCTGGCCTGGCATCCCCGACGGGAAATCCCCATGATATGTCAAACGCGGCGAGCAGGCTGAAATCACATCCGGCATCCTCGCGTCGATACCAACTTGCTCAAAAATTGATTTAAGTGGAGGACCGGTTAACCAATCAGAAGTGATTTTTGTGAACGTCAAGCTGTAAATTAACAGCCAAGATCTTCTTGTGAGCATGCTTCAGATATAGCGTCATGAATTTCTTGAACTTTTTCGCAACAGGCATGGCCATGATTATCTGTTCAAATCCGTGGTGCTCCATGCGCCGAATGAGCCAACCTACAGAGTGCATCCATTCCATATCACTTTCTGGAGACGGAGCCTCATGCCCTGCTGCCTGAGTAGGATGATAGGAATTATGGTGCATACATGCAATGCTCCAACACAGGGACGAAGCAAGGCAACAAACTAGTCCCGTGTCAAAGAACTAGAGACTTGCCACGCCCAACCTTTGCCCTTGATATCACCTTCCTCCAGCCAATAGGTCGGTCTGTCGAGCCATGGTCCCTGCAAGATGGACTGCGGGGAATCGATCCCGGACTAGACGGATTACCAGTATTTCCTCGCGTCGCGCAGTTACCAGCCTCAACCATTAACATTTTCTCAGATCGAATGCTCCGCCCATGCAGACAAAAATACCGTTGCCCAGGTTATATCCCTGTCAAATCCCGTGCTAGCATCACACAGCTGGAGAACTTTTTAAGTCTACTTACCACAAATTTCACAAACAACTCCTGTCAGTGCCAGGTGGTGTGCGTGAACGAGTAAAAAGGCTCCTCCTCGCGTTAGTTTCAACTACCGTTGGGGAAGATGTGCGAGTCAGATTGGATCCGTCATCGGCTAATCATAAGAGGCAATGGGGGCATGCGATTGTCCGCTCAACTTGCTCGCCTGGAGGCAGGTAAGCCATTCAGAGATTTCACACCCAACATGGTTGCCTCCCATTGCGGCGCGGCGGTCCATTTGCGAACTTCAGTGACAGTCTCTGCCTCCCTCCATCCCTTTGTGTGCCAGCACCTTCTATTTTCCTACTTCGCAGCAAAAGGAGTATAAGTTTGATGTCTTCCCCACTGCCTTCTCCCATCGTGAACTTCCTTGCCAGCCTGCGCTACTTATCATTCCCTCTATTCCTCCAGATTTCCGCTGCCCAGCCGGCTATCTCATTCTCCCCTTCCTCTCCCCGGTAACCGCATACCATGGCTCCCGTTGAACGCATCGCCGAAAACCTTGAGAAGCCCGTTGTCTATGATCGCTTGTATTGCGTTATCCGCCTGCCAAATGAGTTGGATGCCTTCTTAGTTCATGATCCCAACTCCGATAAGGCCAGCGCGTCGGTTAACATTAACGTCGGCAATTTCTCTGACGATGATGACTTGCCAGGAATCGCTCATGCCGTAGAGCATGCCCTTTTTATGGGAACCAAAAGGTGAACCGTGTTTCCTTATTTGCAACCAAATTTTCACAGCTAACCTGCCTTCCTACAGCACCCAAAAGAGAATGCCTACAACCAGTACCTCGAAGCTCATGCTGGCTACTCTTAATGCATACGCCGCCATGACAGAGATGAATTGCTACTTTGAAGTAGCTGCCACCTCGACTTCGCCCAAGAGCACACAATCCACTACTCCTTTGATGCTTGCGCCTCCCCCCAGTTGAACCTCTGACTGATGGCCTTCCTAGCTAGATGTCGCAACTCCTGCCACCAGTGCATCGGCCTTGTCTAATGACCTAGTCCCACTGCTCTACGGGGCTCTTGATCAATTTGCGCAGTTCTTCATTGCGCCATTGTTCTTGAAGTCTACTTTGGACCGAGAACTAAGAGCTATATTCAGAAAATAAGAAAAATCTACAGACTGATTCCTGTCGGCTACTACAGTTGAACAAATCTCTTTCCAATCCCAAGCATCTGTATCATCATTTTTCAACTGGAAATCTGCAAACTCTAAGAGATGGCCCTCAATCTCATGGCGTGGATGTTTGTGCCAAATTCATGCAATTCCATGAAACCCACTATTCCGCAAACTGAATGAAGCTTGTGGTCCTTGAGCAGGAGTCATTGGATGAGCTTGAAAGCTGGGTTGCTGAACTGTTTGCTGATGTGGAAAATAAGAACCTCCTCAAGCTGCAATGGGATGATGTCAAGCCTTTCTCCCTTGAGGATATGGGATGACAGGTGTTCACAAAACCTGTAATGAATATCCAGAGCTTGGACATCTACTTCAGATATCAGAATGAGGAAGATATGTTCAATACCCAGCTGTCAAGATATATTAGCCATCTGATCAGCCATGAAGGACCTGGAAAGCATTCTTGCTTACATCAGGGCCAAAGAATGGGCACATGAACTTTCTGCTGGCTCCATGGCAGTTTGTTGGGGTTCTGCCTTCTTCACAGTATCTGTTTGTCTTCCTGAAGACAGCCTGGCAAATTATTATGAAGTGGTGAAAGTCATATTCAAGTATATTTCACTGACAAAGAAGCCAGCCTCTGAACAATGAATTTTTGACAAAATGAAGAACCTTGCAGAGGTGAATTTTCAAATTCAAGCAAAAGTCCTCAGCAAGCCATTTCACTAGCAGCCTCAGCAGTGTAATGCGGGGACCCTACCTGTGGGAATGTCTTCTCAGCACCTTGATCTGTCTTTGTAAATTTGAACCAGAGCTGATTTCTTGTGGACTCAACTGTCTCTGGGCAGACAATGTCAACATCAAGCCCATTTCCCAGACATACCCCGGAAACTGGGATTCCAAGGAAAAATGATACAGCACTGAGTATAATGTCAAAAACATTCCCAGTGACATCCTCTCTGAAATTGGCCATATTCTGAAATCTTCATCCTACCAGCCCTGTCCTGAACTCCATCTGCCGCACAAAAAATGAGTTTGTTCTTACCCGGCTAGACGTTGAGAAGAAGGACATCATTGAGCCTGCCAAGAGGCCTACCATGATTAGGAACGACGACATGGTTAGAGTATGGTTCAAGAAGGATGATACCTTCTGGGTTCCCAAGGGATTGATTGAAATAACCCTTCAAAGCCCATTCGTATATGCATCGCCAGGATCCAATGTTAGCTCTAGACTATTCTGTGAGCTGGTTCGGGATTCACTCTCAGATTATTCGTACGATGCCGAATTGGCTGGTCTTGATTACAATCTCTCTACCAGCGTTTTTGGCCTCGAGATTTCCGTATCCGGCTATAACGACAAGATGGCGGTCCTCTTTGAAAAGGTCCTGCTAAGCATGAGGGACCTGAAAGTTAAGCCTGATCGTTTCTGGACTGTCAAAGAGCGAATGTCCAAAGCGTTCTGGAATGCGGAGTACCAGTTGCCCTGTTACCAGGTTGGAAACTTCACCCGCTATCTTACTGCTGAGAAGGCTTGGAGGAATGAGCAGCTTGCCGCTGAGTTGGAGCACATTGAAGCAGATGATGTTGCTTCTTTCTTCCCTCAGCTGCTTCGCCAGACACATCTTGAAATTCTTGGGCATGGTAATCTATACAAAGAAGATGTGTTGAAAATGACTGATCTGGTCGAATCTACCATTAGAGCGCGCCCACTACCTCAACTCTCAATGGCATGTCCAACGCAACATAATTATCCCACCTGGCAGCAATTACATATTTGAGAACATGCTAAAGGATCCCGCTAACGTGAACAATTGTATCGAATACTATCTTTTCGTGGGCAGTATTGCGGATCCTCTCCTGCGTGCGAAGTCCCTTCTTTTCAGTCAGCTCACGAGTGAGCCCGCCTTTAACCAGCTCCGAACGCAAGAGCAGCTTGGCTATGTCGTGTGGAGCAGTGCCCGTTTTGCGGCTACTACGTTGGGCTATTGTGTCACCATCCAGAGTGACAAGACGAATGAGTACCTCGAATCCCGAATTGATGCATTCTTATCCCAGTTCGCAGCGGCTCTTGGCTCCATGTCGGACTAAGACTTTGAGGGTCATAAGCGCAGCATCATCAACAAACAGTTGGAGAAGTTGACGAACCTCAATTCTGAAACGAGCCATTACTGGTCCCATATCGGTTCAGGTTACTTTGACTTTGTCCAGCACGAGAAAGATGTCGAGACTCTGACGAAGCCTCAGATGGTAGAGTTTTATCGCCGATATATCGATCCCGAGTCCTCGACCCGATCCAAGCTGTCCATCCACATGAACGCGCAGTCAAGTGCTCATAAAGCCACTCCTGAACAAAAGACTCAGCTCGTCGACAAATTCAGGAACATCCTAGCCTCGACTGAAACCCAATTCGACAGCGACAAGCTCAAGACATCATTTGACGACGTAGAGATTTCCTGCAAGGCCAAGGACGCGATTGCTTCCCAAATCAAAACCTTCTTGGAGTCAGAAGTCAAGTCCTCCCCAAGCCAAGTCGACAACATCGTCGGACCGGTTACTGATGAATTGGATGATTTACTGCAAACCATTAGCGGCAAGCCTTCACCCAGCGATGGAAAGAAAGGTGGCCACCAACAGCGCCAGCAACAACTGCATCATCAAAGCTGTTCCAAAGACGCCGACATATATTACCAGCGTTCCTGAGTTCAAGGCCCGTCTCGGAGTCAGCGCCGGCCCGACCCTCGTCGTGGACCTAAGTGAATTTGAGGATTTCGATGCAAAACTCTAGGCCGTTGTAAACGGACTTTCCTCTTTTTGTTACTCATCTATATCATTCTATTTAAATTTATAATCTCTTATCTCTAAAGATACTACTATACTTTAAAAACTTTGCTCTTAGACATAGCCCTATTCAGATACTTGCTAATTACTGCAGTCACTTCACTAACCGCCGGACCCATCCACCATCATGCCGCCAAGTTTCCCTTTGATTCCTTACGCCGTCTGTCCTTGATCAGGTTATTTTTATTGTAGCAAACTGGACACCGTTTATGGCCACATGCTCGACATTTTACCCCGATCCCGACCTTCTTACCACATGCACAACAGTAGAGTCTAGGACGATGGCGAACTTCCCTTGTAACCCATCCCTGTTCGTTTTTCCGTGCTTCCCGATTCAACCGTATTTGGTTCAATAGGTCGTGCCCCTTCGGTTGCTCGCCGCCTCGATCCTGAGATCTTTAATATAATTGGGCGGGATGCCCTGCCTATCTCGAGCACATTGCACCTTGTGTTGCCAGCTTCCCAGCCCCAAGGAACGAGAAGAGCATGATTCAGTTTAGAGTTATTGGTCGAAAGTATCTTCTGAGTTTGTCCCTTTATATATCCCTTACAAGACTGCTCACTCCTCACATTGATTCTCTCTAGGTCATGCAATCTGTTTTCAACTTTCAATGCATGAAGAATGCAATGCTGCAAAAAGATCCACTCTTCATTCTTCCAGGTCAATCTCCTATAATTTTAATTTGAGGAGTTATGACTAGCACCTGAGTTGTTTCAACTCTGGTCAACTAATTTCACAGACTCCATGCATGTTTAGTTGGGACATGATCAAGTCACCAGGAACTTCACTGGCATGATTTAATCATTCATTCATAGCCATTCAGGACATTTTTCATCACTGTAGAGTGTTGCAATAGCACCTTGCCATCCCTGCAGAACAGCACAGTGTTTTCATGTGATGTTACTTCTGGAAATTTTGGCTGCTTGTGCCGCTCTGGGGTTTTGGGCATGATAAGTGGCTGTCAATATGTATGGCGCGTTTTGGCGAAAACCGCCTTGGCCTGAGTCAAAACGCCCGGGAAGCTGGCGTGGCGAAATTCTAGGTGGAGGTGGTGCTCTGTGTATCTTTGCTAGTTCAGCCCGGCCCGGCCCGTTGGTTGATTTATGAGATCAAAATGTTAATTAACACGCTTGCTGGCTGAGGCCAGTAGGCAAGATAGAGTAATATTCCCATTTTTTGTCTTCCTGGATTGTGTGGCTCTTCGAGACAGTGTTTGGCTATAAGATGTTTTGTGGTTCTCCGCAAGAGTGGGAGAAACAACTACATACCTTTTCTTTAGTTATCCAAAAATAAGTAGCAACCATGGCCAACAACCAGGCTCTTTTAGACTACCTGATGGTAGCCCAACCTACTAGAGTCTTCCAACCCAAAATACCAACACGACACCGAATACCACAAACCCAAACTCTAGCTGGGGAGATATCAATAGTGTTGGTCAATGGCCCGAATTCACCTACGATCATGTCCCCATGCCGGACATTACATGTGTAGAGCGATGTTTCAGCATCGACTACAGCCTTCATAAGAACATGACGATCCCTCTGTGAGAATTTCACGGGACACAGTTGCTGAATGGATGTCCCAGCAACAAGCTCTATTAGGATCAGTCGAACCAAGCGCGTGGTAGTTCCACCATCAATTGGCCATTGAAGCGCGTATCAGCCGAAGTAATAGAGCTGAGGGAGTGTGAGGTATACGGCAGTCTCACTGGCATAATCGCGGTCAACACAAAGAAAAGGGTCTGCATCATCTTGTTTGTTCAATGATCGAAGTAGAGAATGGTCATAAATCTTGGCAAGGAGATTTTGTGTCCGTCGGCAGCACATTTCGGAAGCGAAGTACGAAAGATTTAAACAGTAACCAGCTGGGCACTGTGGTTATCTCCAATTCTGACAGCCCCAACCATTTTCAATTCGGCAGTAGTTGGTCCATCTGATCCGGCAAGAGGAGGGTGTTTGATACAACGATCCAAAGGGTGCATTGACTCTCTCTCTCACATATAGCTTCGGAGAGTTGCGAGGATTAGAATGTTGGGGAGCTTGGTTTCGATAGAAGGGGGGGGGTCAGTCAAATATGACTATACTGTATTTAGACTAGCGTTAAAACACTGGCCGCCTTGTGGCAGAATCCCCTGACCCAAAAAAAACCCCAATCCAAGGGCCGCACTCGCGGGATCCCTTCGAACAATTCAATCAATCAGCTACGTACAATTTGACAGGGTCGCTTGGTCGTAGCACCACCTATTGGGTAGCTATGTCAGGTAACAATCAGCCTTTCTGTCAAGCTGTCCGGTTTGGCTGCTGCCTAGCCAGAGGGTCAACACAGAGCTTTCAAATGTTGTCCCATATCTGTTGGAGCCCCATTCTCCGATTATGGACTAGCGCAGCTCCACAGTAATAGCATCCCCGAGATAATTAGCTACGGAGTTACCAATAACCACTCCAGACGGCCCCACCCGCATACGGCCGCAGCGGCACAGCAGCCGTAGCACGTAACCCACACCTCAGATAGAAGCCGATAGGCTAGATAGTTGAATCAAACCTTTCATATGTGATAACATAACCTTAAAATGTGAAAGAAACCCGGCCCCGGCACCTTGTCCCTTAATTCTCTTCCAAAACCACTATCGAACCGTAATGGCATCGTATGGCCCCACTTCCGCACGGAGAATGCGAGTCGTGTTCGAGAACGATTCCACCATTCGAAAGTACGGAACCTGCCTCCGTCTCGAGAGAGAGCTGGAGGCGATGGCCTTTTTTTTTTTTTTTTTTTTGTTCAGAAACACACGACCATTCCGATTCCCAGAATCCTTGGAGGCCAGAGTGTTTAGTGAGTGTGATAAGTATTGGATTTTGATGAGCCGGATGCCTGGAATTAGTTTAGATAAAGCGTGGTCGGGCATGAGCGAGGACGCGCGGAGGGTGACTCTCAGCCAGCTGAAGTCCTATTTCAAGCAGCTACACAGGTTATTACCCCCAAAATTCTGGCTGGATTGGATCATGCACGGGGAACAGCTGCCTATGACCACCGGTTGAAGAACGGGACTCCGTGCGGACCCTTCGATTCTGTGTCCCAATTTCTTGATTTTCTCGTCGAGCCGATGAGCCGTAGCCCAAAGCCGTCACTAGCGAAGACTTACACCGGGCGAAGTTTTCTGATGTTTACGGTGTCAACTTCGCCCACGCCAACCTGTAATATGAACATATATTAGTGGATGAAAACTTGGTGGCAGCCTGAGTAACCCAAGAGCGGGTGGCCCCGTAATTGCCGTCACCAGGACCAGACTTCAGATCATCCAACAAACCCCCCGCCCAGTCTCGGGTCCTTCCAATTAGCTAACCTAACAGACTTCCCTACTTCCTGGTTTCGCTGGTGAACTGCTGCCAGACACGGATTTCGAGGTCCTACACTCTACAGCACTGCTTCTATAGTTAACCCCTGATCAGCCAACCTTCTCTGGTTTACTGTTTTTTCTTGTTTACTCTCTCTTTTGGCTGCTCTGATTGTCACTCTTCATGCTCTCTTAAAATTCAAACCATCCATTTTGACTGTGAGGCTTGTGGTCATTCTCTCTTTCTTTCTCTCTTTTTCTTTTTCTTTCTGTTTCCTTTCCCGCTTGACATCGGGGCAGGGAGATTGCTGGGCTTTGGAGAGTCAATGCTTAAAAAGATCTCAATCCCCCCCTGAAGCTGTACATGTTGATTTAGATTTGGGGTTGCAATGTGTTGCATCAGTTGTCCTATGACCTTATCATCCTGCAGCAGGCTTTCATGGCATTCTATTGTTTTGGGAGAGAGTAATGATATGATCTTCGGACCTGGCCACAACGCTGCTGCTGGCTAGTTCTTTGAGTATTTCATGCAGATGAGCTGAAGTCAAGATTAATGACAGCTATTGATTCTTGCTCTTTTGAATTTTCTAGATCTCTTGCATGTCTGTATCCCTCAGCCCTGCAGGAGTGACAGGTTCCATTTTCTCTAGTTCAAGTGGCTAGGGATGAAGTATGAGAGGATGAGATGTTAGTGAGCCATGTAAGCTGGAGGATCACAGCTGGTATGATTTATAACATCATTCTCTGCTGGTTATTGCATCCCCTTCTAGAGTTTGCATGTGATTTGATTCTGTCCTCATATCTGTGATGCATTAGATTGTTGTAGCTAATCTGAGTGGTACCTGCAGGGGCTGGTCTGGCAGATTTATGATCATCATAGTTGCTGCCTGCTTCTTCCTTGGGATACATCCTGGCATTTCATGGAGTCAGTTTATGGTGTGAGGCCAGGGGCTTCTGAGATGGGCTCACTACCAGTTTTCAAATATAGTTGGGAAGAGAGGGTTTCTTGTGCCGGGAGGAGGCAAGAAGGCATGGAGGCTGCACCTATCTCATTTAGATCAGAAAATAGCACCAGCTTCTTGAGCACAGTGAAACTCTAACAATCTTACTGGGCTTTTGAGCTGGTGTGTACTACACTCCTGAATCCTCTATATAGATGGCCTTCTTCCTTCTGTACTTGCAGGCTGGAACAAAACAGCCTGTGAGTGCAGATAGATGTTATTTTAAACATCGTGGCCTTCATCAAAAACTATACACTCTCTCATTCAAAAACACAAAATCCTTTTGCACCTATCCTGATCACTTTCACCCTGTGTACTCTACATCCACAACACACTCTCTCAAACCACCAGTTTTCCCCAATCCCTCTCATTTCCCTTCCTTCCTGTGTATCCTAGGTTTGTTGACTCCCTTCCATATCCTTCATCTGTATCATACCAGACACACAGCCTATGCACCCTGCACTATTGAAGTCACATCCTCTACTCATCCCATTCCCCTTAACAAGTGTCCCCTCCTGCACACTTCAAGACAAGCCGCAAGCAGCCAAGATCAGGCAGAGTCTGTTCTGCCAAATGATTTCAACAAGGCCTTTGTAGAGAATAGAATTACAGATAGTCTTAAAAAGCAGGACTGTTATGGGTTCAATCACCAACATAATTTCTTGTGGTGACATCATTCATTCCACAAGACTCCATGGCGGCGCTGCCATGATATAGGATTCAGCCCTAAAGATAGGTGGTTTCTATATTCTACTTTCTTCTCTTTCAAGGGCATTGAGTGTTCTGGGCTTCTTGCATTTCTAATCCAGATCACCTTTTAGATATTCTCAGGATGAATGAGGATTGAGGTCAGTAGCAGAACAATTGAAACCTCAACTGCCCTGGAGTCATTCCCAGGCTCTATTATGATCCAACCCACTTTGCTGCCAGGGCATCTCACTGGTGATAGTGAATCAGATCCACTACTGGCTCAGAGCAGCAGATACACTTGATGGAGTTGAACCAGGAGCAGGATGAATCACAGAACCAAGAATGGTCATGTGGCAGTCAAGGCAAGTCTGTGCTGCGTTCCTTTTCCCATAGGCCTATGTTCCTGACACGTGTTTGTAGATACACTGATGGCGATGGTAGTAGCAGAGCCTGGTACCAAGAAGATATCTACGGCGCAGGTGAATTTCGCATCCTCTACTGAGAGTGCGGATTCCACCTGTTCCTCATTGTTGGCTCACTCAGTGGATCAAATCAACATAAGCACGCGGCTGATTCCTGTAACATAGGGTGATATGCCAATCCCCTTTTACAGCACAGCACTGCGGATCTGATACTGGGTCCATGGAGTCCATGGTCACAGTTGTGGTTCCAGCCCTCTCCCCTGATCACCAAAAAAGCTCACTAGTCCTCAAGGGGAAGAGGAGCAAATGCCAAAGCAAACAGCACCCCCTCTGAATCTGTCAACAGAAGACCCTGCGGAAATCAATATGTCAAACTTTAGAGAGCCATGGCTGTTGTTCCCCAGGTAACCCCACACAACTCTGCAATGATGGTGGGGTTGAGTCAGACACCAGTGGCACGAGCAGCCCCTGTGGTAACTCCGACAAAGATTACACCGCGGGTAGTGATGACAGTGATTCAGTGATAAAACTATTGAAGCACTGTAAACTTTCTTCTCAGTCTGCTGTTATCTCCTCATGTCAATCTCAGTCTCACCCTCAGCCTCAGCATCAGGTTGCATGAGCTGTTAGTGATCACTGAGAGATTAAGTGGAAGCCTCACAGCGTACAATCAGCAGCCCGTCACAGAGCGCTCTGTAAGCTCCACTCGTGCGGGCTCTAGACAATGCACATGCTCCAGTCTGGTGGTGCCTGGCAGCAGCGCCGGGCAGACATTAGGCCCACGGCTATTATCCCCAGAGGACATCTCCGCACTGGTGTCTGCCTTTGCTCAAAAGCTCCTGGAGCTCCGCAGAGATTCTTGGACAGGTGCCATGGATATATCATAAATAAAGAGGTAGCTATAGTTGTTGCTGAAAGGGGGGGGGGGGGGGGGGGGGGGGGCTAGGATAAAAGATTTGGAGAGCCAGGCATGAAAGGGCCTCGGTGGACTCGGGAAGATGATGCGCATCTAAAGGATCTGAAGAGGCGAGGCTGGCATTGGTGGGAGACCAAGCAGCAGTTTCCAGAGCGAACGAAAAGTGACCTGCAGCAGCGATAGTCGACATTCCCCGCAAGGGAAGCATCGCCAGGAATCAACATGCAGCAGCAGTAAATGGGAGAATGCAAGCCAATAAACTGATTCTTGTAAATGACTAGGATGCGCAAAAAAATGTTTTCGCTATGTCACTCAGGCAGAGCAAAATGTGCAGCTAGATATATTCTATCTTTGTCTTAAAATTGTAGTCGTTGAATGCGTAAAATTCCATACACTTCTTTGAACCCTCTGAAGAATCACAAATCAGTGGATTTAAATGACTAATTAATTATGCTCATATAAAGGAGTGCACAATTCTATTAGTTCATTAATGATTCTTCTCAAGACAGCAGCAAAGGTTTTTGTGACGATTTGGTAGTCCACGTATCACATGACCTGGCTTCCATTTAGGCGTTCCCATGAACCATCATCACACGGAAAAACGCAAAGAAAGAATGGCAACCCAGAATCATGCTGGCAGGGCATGCGCTTGCATATATCCCTAGCTGCCATACTACGGACGCTCTAGGCCCGATTGCATATCATCGAATAGCTTTTCCACGGCTTCTTTGTCAGGTATCGCACCTATTTCCAGGTCCGCCTGGGCCCAAACACGGTGGCTGTCTTGGCTTGCAAATTGTCTCAGAGTCGGATTGTCAGCATTTTTGTTTATCTGGAATTTATATTGCTTATATCACTTTTCGCCCTTCTCATAGGTCTCGCCATGGTCAAGACGGCCGCCGATGCTTGTGTCATTATTGCCGCTTTGCATAGGGGCCGCTCGGGTGCCGGCAATGCCCTCTCCTGTCGCAATCTTGATCACCGGGGAAGGAGCAGCAAACACCCAGTTCCGGATCCGTTTGAGGGAGTCAACTACTTGACGGCTCATTCTGTCGGATGACAATGATTTAATAGGTTCGATATTCTCTGCTGGTGTGCTGTGAGGCAATCACGACGGTTTTTAGCACGCGGAGTATATCAGGAGCACCGCATCACTTACCAAGAATGGGGTTCATAGGTGGATGGATGGTGAAAGGACAACCAGGACTGACGTCTGGCGAGCACCCCCTTAAATATACCTCCCGGCGCAACCCCCCACGAGGGTCAAAGCGTATGAACTGCATGCCCTCACTTCCCGCCTATCATCCCGACTGCTCCCCACGTGCTTGGAGCCATTGACGCTTCAAGGCTTAGCCAGCCCAACTAATCACATCTTCTGCCTTGCCACCAGAAACAGGCATTCACCATTCCGAGAGCATCTTGGCAGCATCAAACCTGAGAGATCTCAATCCCACTAAAATGAGAATGAACCAATAGTTAACAAGCCTCTGCATCAGCATTTTAGATATCACATTTGTCCTTTCACCCAACCAACTATCTTGATCCTAAAAGAGATGTAATCTTCGCATCAACTGCTGAATGGCCATTCTTCCTCCCACGCCTTCTCTTCATTTTGGTTTCGGGCAAATTCTCGTATGATGAATTCCTTGGCCTGACACAGCATCCTTAGTCTCCTCATACTGCTCTGGCCTCACAACGCCTTGTTCTGGAAATAAATCACCAAGGCTGTCCTTGATGCTCTGCATTGCTTGCATACCGAGTGATGATCCATTCACATCTCTTTCAATCTCTGCTTTTTCCTCATCAGAAAAGTAGAAAGGGTACTGACAATCTTTGCCTTCTGAGGTCACAACGCCAGGAAGGTCTGCCCATGTGCCCTCTAGTTCAACAATGCTAGCGAGGTAGGTCGCTTCGCCATCGATCAGAAGATTTCGAGCAAGGAGTAAGAGGTCAAAGCTAGGGCTTTCTCTGTATTCTAGCACGCGGTATAGCCGTGGGTTTGTTCTATGGACAAATGTTCTGCATAATGAACACAAGGCTTGCTTCTTATACAGAGCTTTGGCTTCCCTTTGGACTTCAATGTCCAGCCTGAGTAAATCCTCGGGCAAGTTAGGCCTTTCGAGACCGTGAAGTTGAGGGCCATAGTAATCCAGAAGGTGAGGCTGGCATGCATGAAATAATGGAGCTAGCTCGGTGGATTGCCAGTCAATGATTCCGACAATTTCTGTGGGAGATTTAGAGTCCACTAAGATGTTTTCGACGTGGAGATCACCGTGCCAGAGACATGATGATGTTATAGATTGGTCAACTGGACAGAGATATTTGATCATGGTGAGATAGAGCTCTAGAGCTCTGAGTTTCCTTGCTCTTGTGAGCTGGTACGTCCCTGGACCATACAGCGCAATTGGTGATTTAGGCAAATTTGGAAGCGCTTTCACACAGGCGATCTCTTGATGGCCTATTGCTGTAAGGTACTCTTGCACTGTCGACCCTATGTTCTCTTAGTTTGAGGGTTTCACAACTCGTAATGGAGGGACTTACATGGACCACGGTCAAATTGAATGGTACTCCTCCCATTATCAACTTTCTCTCTGCTTGTGGATGGCCCAATGACAAATCTCTCATCCAATAGTGTGGCCCCTCCGTTTTCGTAAGACATGCTTTGATGCCTATATCCATTGAGGTCTTGTGCAAAGTACAGGCCACCAAAGTGAATAAATGAAACAGACATCCATGCTTCTTGGTACTGAACAATAGTTTTTACTACTGTGAGGCGGTCCCCGATTTCCATGTGAGGCCAGACTGAGCCTAGCGGCACGCCATGAACCTTCTCCATAATGATATACTCTGCGCCCACAGAGTTTGGTCTCGAGTTCCATGAATATACTTTGGGAACAGGAGTTTTGCATACACTGCGCACCTATTAACAATTAATCAACAGAGACTCAGTAGTTGGGGTGAAGAATAAATAGGTACAAATTCCATTGTCGCTACTTCACTGGCAGTAGTAAGGTGAGGAAGGCCAGCATTAGGATTAAGAATCTTCGCCACGGCTTGCATGCCATTGTCCATAGTAAGCAGAAAAGCTTTATTGTACATGCCATCAGGGGTACTTCTCGACTTGAAGGCAAGATTTGGCACCAACAGCCGCCGCTCAGACACGGGCTAACTCCTCAACGTCAAAGTGGATGTATCGCTGCGCCATTTCATGAGCTTCGTTTTGAATGAATCGGCCACGCGTGAAACGAAAAAAATTCATGGTCCAAACTCAGCGCTGTATCAGATTAACACTGCTGAACTGCATGTTTTCAGCAGTAGCAAACTCACACGACAAGGAGGAGTAGCAGGCCTGCGAACGACCCGCAGACGTGGTGTGGAATGGGGTCTGGCAGATTGAGAAACGGGGTACCCTGCGTCGACTGATAATGCGAAAAGGCTCAAGGATTTCCTTAACCATCGTCACCATATACAGGCGATAAATGTCTAAGGCTGATGATCAAGATTGATTTCTGCTCTGCCCACAACATCAGGTAGCTATCTGGAGCACAGTGGACTGTAACTGACAAATGTTCAAATTTGCAAGACAGGAAGCAAGAGAAAACTTATGTTGTTAGGGAACGGAAAATTATTGACCTTATGCCGCGGAAAAAATGTTGTTCCGCATAATTCTTGGTCGCTCTGTTTAACCAAGCCAGGGATTCATAGAATACATCTTACAACAGAGCAACGATAGCATCAAGCAAGCACAATGCCTACGACAGAAACCCACACTTACTGGAGATGCTCTCACAAATCCTGATGTTGAATTTGACGAGCTGATAACACCTAGCAATGCATGCTAGCACTGTCAAACCATGCAAAGCCCTCCTAAACGGTTTCATCACCCTCTCGAATGCAGAAGATGAGGAGGAGGATATGAGGGCAGAATTGCAATATGCCCGAAAAAGGGGAATCTTGTATACGGAGTTAGAAAGTTACGAGAAGGAAATCCAAAGGCTTGTAGCTTCTCATTGTGGGTTGCCATGCCCCGACCTTGGTACTAGTTCCAAAAATGGTCGAACAAGACAGCAAACAAGCTTGTGTGGCTCCATGGAAGCTTCAACTTGTGTATCCCTATACATATCAACAACTCCGGACAATCACAACCTGAAAAGATGGCATTCAGGGTGCCTTTGCCGTATAAGATCGGTGAAGAAGAATTCCCCGGCAATGCGGGGGAGAAGGTATGGTCTGAGGCTGCAACATACGTCTGGCATTTTAACCTACACAAAAAAGACAGCCGGGGCACATAAGGTTAATTATGCCCTGAACCTAGTGTCATTTATTTAATTTAATTAATGAGTACTACGGAGTTGAGTGTAGGTTACTAGGCATTTGAAATATTTCAATTCAACCTTATTTGGGGAAAGTTTTCTCAACCAGGGGAACCTGACCAAAATTGAGATGTTCATGGAAGAAATCCTCCATTTTTGGATAAGCGTGGTCCATAGGATAGCTACAGGTGTCTAACCCCAACACGGATGCCTGCAGCCTTTTTCCAAGATCCCAACTTCGCTCGTCGTTTTGTTTTACCCCAAAAATTTGATCACCAGAACCACTCTGGGGCCCTCCTACGGATTCCGTGCTCTCAATTTGATACTGACCAAATAACTAACTACCCAATTTTTGTAAGTCTTCCAGTTTTGGTGTTCTGCAGTGCGGTCCACCAACTTTACGGAGGAGTTACATGGGATCAGTTCAATAACAGAGTTAAGATCTCTGTGCAGGGACCGAGGTCAAAGAGAGTCGTCACACAGACGCAGGACGAATATTCAGGACTTTTTTTTTTTTTTTTTAAAGGGGAGAAACTGAGGAATAATGTTCTGCGAAAGAACATCACCATCACAACATAGCGCACGTTTGATTTCTAAGAGAGTCTGCGGATGACGCTTCTGCATTGCGTTAATATCCCCTTTTACCTGTTACAATTGGTCACCACCAACCAGCTCATGGACGGATAACGCAAAATTGGTACGCATTTTATTTCCTTTAGTTCGGGGACCAGGGACGCCCATTGACACCATCGGATCACCATCACCCACGCTTTCTCGAGATCTTCCCACCCCTCTGGAACTACAAATATTCATTAAGAAAAACCAAAAAGGTGGTGAGTGTTAATTGGGAATTTATCTTAGCTGGGCATTTTTGGGGGTTTTAAGTGTCAATATCCCGCAGTTATAATAAAGGGGGAGCCCTCCATGAGTGGAGAACATGGAGGCGCAGTTTCTCGGTATTCAACACCGAAAACTTAATACAAAAATACTCAAGCCGTATGTAGAGACTCTTGCCAGCTGCTGTGATCAATGACTTGCGTCACTGGTGTGCGTTCACTTTCACGTCAGTTATGCATTTCCTCCCATGGATTTGAAGCTGATGGCGTGATTCGAGCTGCAGAATATTTCGTGCCCACGCTCTGGGATATCTTACTGTAACTGGACCTAAACTTATAACTTTTCTGAAAGTTTTTCGCAGAAAAGATTTGACCAACGAAGATAAATTTAACCGTGTGCGTCAGGATATCTTTCATTCCATCATCCCGCGTCCCGTGATCTATTTTGTTTTCTAGATCCA
The DNA here is from genome assembly GCF_000150735.1 of Paracoccidioides brasiliensis. NCBI lineage: Eukaryota > Fungi > Ascomycota > Eurotiomycetes > Onygenales > Ajellomycetaceae > Paracoccidioides > Paracoccidioides brasiliensis. The sequence continues at coordinate 486,487 of NW_011371367.1, forward strand.
TCCAACCAAGCTGTATACAAATGAAGTTTACAAACCGAGAAATGCTGACGTTTGGCTACTTCTCTTGAATAGCTCTTAAAAGTTTTAAGCGATGCCTTGCACTGGAATAGATTCCCTGCATTTTGCGCGCTGCTCGTTGGAGGGTCAACTTTATTACCAGCCATTGTTGAGCCTCTATTCACCAAAGCTGTGATTAATCGACGATTCAAAGCTCGACCAGTTGTGGCGCAGAGCTCACTGCGCCCTATTCGGTTTTTTGCAGCCCTTTTATCAGCGTGGCTGTGCTTCCCGATCCTCAACTCTAAAAAGGGGGTAGCACAACCTCTTTCCGTTTCGGACGAGAAAGAGGGAGAGGCCGCAATCAATGATGTAACTCTAAAAGCAAAAGGCAGCCGGCAAAAGCTTCCAGGCCCTCCTGGTCTGGCTGGAAGGACTCTTGACCTAAGTCTTTTTGCCCTTATTCGAGCAATTGACGCCCTTGTATGCATGGCATGGGTTCGTTGGCAGAAACATCGAGTGTCCCAAAGTAAATGGACGCACGTGGAGTCCCTAGCCCCACAACTGACAGATGCTTGTCTCTTTGTCACAAGTTCCGCAATCGTCATGTGGGCCTGGTTCTATCTTCCAGAAAGATTACCCGAATCGTACTGCAAGTGGATTGAGGAGGCAGCCCAGGTTGATAGCCGGCTTATCGACGTGCTCCGATCCGCCAGAAGAGGCGAGTGGGAGTATGGAAAACCATCAGAGAACAAGCCGCCATTGCAGTCCATGTGTGAAGACTATGGCTTACCTCGTGAATGGGGGAATCCGGAGAAGACAATCCCGTTTCCGTGCGAGCTTGTCCACATGGGTTGCGGCCCTAGCTGTGAGAGACATGCCATCTGGAGGTTCATCAAGGCGTTCAAATTTGCCTGTGCCACGTACCTTCCGCTACAACTGGCGTTGCGGTGGAGATCACGGTCGATAGCAGTACTCTTAAACGCGGCGAAAAACGCCGTCCGCTCCTCTGCTTTCCTTAGCTTCTTTATCAGCATTTTCTACTATTCCGTTTGCCTGGCGCGAACGAGATTAGGACCGAGATTATTCAGCCGTAAACGAATCACGCCAATGATGTGGGATTCCGGGCTTTGTGTTGCTGCCGGATGTGTGATGTGTGGATGGAGTATTCTGGTTGAGAATGCGAAGAAGAGGTTGGAGGTTGCGCTTTTTGTGGCTCCGAAGGCTGCGGCAACCTTGCTGCCAAGAAGATACGCTGAGAAGGTATGCGAATTTAAATTTATTTTCGTTAAGCCCTTGGATGGGGATTCGTTACCTGATTTAGGCAAAAGAAGGGCCGATTTGTTTTGCTAACTATATTTTCCTCCCCATCAACAGTATCAATGGAGAGAACAAGTCGTATTCTCGCTCAGCACGGCAGTAGTGCTAGCTTGCATCCAGGAACGGCCGGAAATGATTAGAGGCGTCTTGGGAAAGGTCTTGGGACAGGTTTTCAATGATTAGGGCGGTAAAATGGTGTTTCAGAAGCTCAACTTTTGAAGAGAAACTGCTTCCCAGTCTTTGGTCCTTAACGTTATTTGGATTCGATTTGAAGTAGTTAGAGAAAAGGATACGGAACTCCGGACAAAAATTAGTTATCTCTCTTGAGTAACATGGTCTTCCGAGGTGGGGGAGCCTAGGCTTTGTTTCATGAGCAATTGAAATTCATGATCAGGGAAGTAAAACTTTTGCTCAAAAGATGAGCTCTAGATAGTTTATATTATTTTTCTCTTGACAATATTCGCCATTCAGCACTTGAAAGATTTTCTATCGTGTTCGATTTAGCTGATCCTCACTTTGGAGCCTAGGCTTCCCATTACAGACTAGCCACCGCACAGTAGTTTATACCGAGATAGCTACCAATACAACCAATTCAGACGTCTCACAGATTGTTTCTGCGCCCAACGAGCCGAGTCACGTGAAATCTCACCCGATCCGGATTGATTGCATCGAAAACTTCTCTCAATGAGCTTTGTTCAATCTAATTTCACACCTCCGCACATATCGAGTTACTATGTTGCCACAGATAGCACCATTCTGGAGTCGAAGGCTTATAGGCCTGCTCCCATTTTCGACTGCTTCATTTGTCTGTAAGCAGCAGCGCTATGCTCCTCAACGAGCCTTCTCCGCGCCGGCAGCGCGGCAGCCAGAAACACTATCACCGGCAATGCAGAGCAAGATGTCACACGAAAGAAATCAATCTGCCTTGTGAGTGTTTTTCTGCTTCTTTCTTATAGTTGGTTTATACCAATACATCTTTAGGTACTATGCTATGAGCGTAATTATCGGAACAATTGCTCTCGCATATGGGTCGGTTCCCATGTACAAAATGGTACTTGAACTTTCCATTCTTATACCTCTGCTCATCATCCTAATAGAGCGCTGTAGATATGCCAGCAAACCGGCTGGAATGGTCAGCCCATTCAAACCCTCCGCACAGAAAAAGACCCTGCCTCCCGCCTCAAACCAGTAACCTCTTCCCGCCGACTACGAATTACCTTCAACGGATCCGTGTCCGATGTCTTGCCTTGGAAGTTCACACCCCAACAGCGGGAGGTAAGAGTTCTACCAGGTGAAACCGCGTTGGCATTCTACACGGCAACGAATAAGGGACCAAATGATATCATCGGGGTTGCCACGTACAGCGTGACTCCCGCACAGGTTTCGCCGTATTTCAGCAAGATCCAATGCTTTTGCTTCGAGGAGCAACGACTTAGTGCGGGAGAATCGGTTGATATGCCAGTGTTCTTTTTCATCGACCCTGATTTTGTCAATGACCCTGCCATGAGATCAATTGACACCATTACCCTCTCGTACACCTTCTTTAGTAAGTTGGAGTCTGGAAATTTTTTACCGACGTTCTGTTTATGATTCGGACGCTAATGGATGCTGCTACAGAGGCTCGATATGATTCAAATGGGGTGCTGAAGCCAGAACCAGGGATGGCGACTCCCTAGCATGCCCTTAATTATTTGCGCGAGGGACAGCGTCCAACTTGCGTAGTGATTTCCACGAAACTTTGGCTTTTGGGGGCAATATCTCTATTTCCGTCATTCGGGGATGAGCAATAAAACGTCACTTATTATACATGGGGGGGTGATAAGTGTCCCATTTCAGACACATTTGATCTCTCTGTGCGCTCCATCCTAAATGGCAATTGAGCCCATTTCGTTCAATCTTCACTCAAACACTTCAGAACCATCGACTTGTTTCCGGGCAGGCTCAAGAGCTATATATAGAAACTCATTTTGGAATGGAGCGGAAATGAATCTCTGTGTTTTCTTATATATATTGCACTTTATATCTAGGCGTGGTTTTGATCAAGCAGATTCAACCTGGGGCATGGTATGTGGCGTTCTTGGGAAATTACTTATTTCTAGAATCATAAATAGCATCACTCATCTCAAAACTATCCTCAGAAATAGAATCAAGTCTGAATTTTTTTGGTATCTCAAATTTGATAATGGTTTTTGCTGCAGTTCCGGCCTCCAAGAGCGGGGAGTAGTCAGCCGGAGCACAGACCACCACTTAAAGTCGCGTGGGGCACGCGCTTTCTTCTTCTCAGGAGACTTTGAATATCAAACCCACCTAAACAATTCATACGTATTTTAATTTCAAACACACCATTTACTACTAACAATGGCACTTTTAGTTGATAGGCTCCGGCCTAGGAGCCTCGACGCTCTTACCTACCACCGTGAACTTTCCGCTCGACTGAAATCACTTGTGAGCATTATAACTTGGCTCTACATCCTATTATGATATTCATTGCCGGCTGACTATTGGAGCGAATTCACAGGCGCAAAGCGGTGATTTTCCGCACCTTCTGGTTTATGGACCCTCAGGAGCAGGGAAGAAGACAAGAATAATCGCCACGCTGAAGGAACTTTTTGGTACTGGTGTCGAAAAGATCAAAATCGACGCTCGAGTCTTCCAAACGAGCACCAATCGCAAGTTGGAATTCAACATTGTCTCCTCAGTCTACCACCTTGAAATCACACCATCTGACGTGGGCAATTACGATCGGGTTGTGGTACAGGAACTTCTGAAGGAGGTTGCCCAGACGCAACAGGTCGATCTGTCCGCGAAGCAGCGATTTAAGGTCGTTGTCATCAATGAAGCAGATCATCTTACGAGAGATGCGCAGGCAGCATTACGAAGGACTATGGAAAAGTACAGTCCTAATCTGAGAGTTATCTTACTTGCAAACAGCACTGCAAATATCATCGCTCCCATTAGATCCAGAACACTCCTTGTCAGGGTCGCTGCACCCACTGAAGCTGAAATATGTCAGGTACTAAAGCTTGCAGGAAAGAAGGAAAATTGGGCAGAGGCACCAGGACTTAATAAAAGGATAGCCAAAGAGAGTGGACGAAATCTGAGACGTGCTCTTCTCATGTTCGAAGCTATATATGCCCAGAAGTACGTTGAGTCGGGGCTCCCACAGCTGCAAATACGCAATTTCAACTGACAAGTTTCATTTCCGAAATAGCGAGAAAGTGACGGATGATACGCCAATTCCACCTCCTGACTGGGAGGCATTGATCTCTGTGATTGCAGATGAAATCATGGCCGAACGATCGCCCGCCAGGATTCTTCAGGTTCGAGCTAAATTATATGACCTCTTAACGCACTGCATACCTCCAACAACTATCCTTAAGGTACAGCTGATCATTCCTTTATCCTATCGTATCATGTTCTAATGAGTCACAGACTTTGACCTTCAAACTAATACCTAAAATGGATGACGCATTGAAACCCGAAGTTATCAAGTGGTCAGCTTTCTACGAGCATAGGATAAAGCTGGGAAGTGTATGTATATAAGGGAACTGAAATTCAGTCGGATATATGCTGATAACGTGCTACAGAAAGTTATATTTCATCTTGAGGCGTTTGTTGCCAAATTTATGCGAGTACTCGAGAGGTTAGTTAACTGGAGCGCAAACTTTTCTAGAAATATATTTCTTACTGACAGTATGACAGTTATTTGATGGGACTTGAGTTTTAAGGCTTTGCACATGTTTGGTACTGCGTTCGTGTATGGCTTGTCCGGCGCTGTGTCTAATGGGAGTTGATTAGCAAATTGGGAGTCGGAACCCGTTTTGGGGTAAATAGCTGAGTCAGAGTTCAAATCTTTCTCGCATTAAAATGACAATAAATATACCATGTCAATTCTGGAATCCAGTTGCGGAAAATCAATCGATATGTCCCCGGTCTATTGAATCTTGAGATCCATCTCCTATACGCGTCTGCCAAATACCGCAATTCTTGCACAATATCTTGACCAGGCAGCACAGCAGGGTATGAACAACTCTATTCGGAGTAAGGTGCGAGATGTAATGATATTGAACGCCATAATGTACATGTGCACTTTAATGGGAATATATATATATATATATATATGAATTATTGCGCTGGAGCGGAACCTTCTGCTGCAGATAGAGGCGGGGGTATATTATTCCCTGAATTCAGCGGAACCTCTCTTCGCGCCCTTTTCAAAGATTCCAGCGTGACACCATTTTTTAGTTTCACCAGGCCCACCATAGGAGGGTCACCCTTCTTGACGAATTCATATTGTCCTTGTACGAATATCTGGTCAGCTACCCTACCATGTGGCTCCCCGGGCTGTTACTCCCTGGAAAAATATTTTAGCTCAAGACGTACCTGGCATCTTGGCCGCCGCCAACCTCAACGCTTCTCGCGCAACCTCCTCATGGAAATCCCCTTTCAATTCGAAAATAATCCGATTAACTGCAACTCTCGCAGCCCAATAATCAAATTTACCCTTTCCCTTCCCCATACGCTGCTCGTTACCACTCGTATAAACACCGATGTTGGCGGCCACCCTCGGATAAAATTTGTACCTCATGCCTCTGAGCCGTTTCTGAATCGTTTCGAAGCCCGTCTTCAATTGGTCCGCTGATACTCGTCGATCATGGTCTTTCATCCGCAAGCCATAATCGCCCCAGATGACTGTTGTTCCTCGGGAGGAACCACCTGTTGGCATTCGGGGTCGGCCTTTTTGCGATTTTCTCTTCTCTCCGTATTTTGGCATTAGCCAGTTGAAGGATGGGGAGGTCGTAGAGAAACATCGTGTGGAAACAGGTAATGTGGAGCCTGTTATACAGGAGAAGCGTGAGTTTTTTGCGCAAGGAATTCCCTTCGGAACAGAGGTTTATCGGGTAATTATACATACAGGAGGGGCGCAAAAGCGCCAATTGAAGTCCCTGAAAGATGTTTATTCGGGGACCCATGTCGCCGTGCAAATCAGCTGTTGTCCCTCTAGAGAGTAAAAGCGTCATTCATTGTCATTTCAAGGTTTGGAAATTGTCTTGAAGTTCAACACTTCTGCTTTTGGATTACATAAGCCTCCATTTGCGGTTCACGTGTTTTGCGCGTGACTTGCCTGCAAGGCGTGTCTTGAGGTCGAACCGAACCCTCTCTCAACGTCTTTTCAACATCTTTGCTTCTTGGAGGCCGTAGTTTGTATAGGCCCTTCTGTGGTACTTTTCGTCTGCCGGAGACAAATTGTTTGTTTTCATTTTACAGTTATACGGTTAAAGGAGCTAGATACGCAATGCCTGTCGACATTAGAAACTTTTTTGGCGGAAGCCAGCCGACGAGTTCCAATAAACCAAAACCACCGGCCAAAAAAACTGAGGTATGTTTTTTATGATAACTGCTATGCTACGTTTGTGAGGCAAATTATTTCCGAGAAACGAAATAGTTTTACCTAATTGTTAACCAGAACCCACTCTATTTAGGATGCATCGTCCTCGAGGAAACGAAGTAAGAATCCCTTTCGGATAATTGAATCGGAAATATCGACATACCTTTGACCCCTTTGGCGATCTATAGGAAGCAGAAAAGTAGTAGAGGATAGTGATGAAGATGAAGATTTTGAGCAAAAGCCTCCCTCAACAAAAGCTCAACCAAGGATACCACAGTACGTTCCGGGAGCCCTAGATAATGCTTTATACATGCTGAAATCGTAATTAGGAAACTTGAAGAACCGAAAGGCGAACCTACAACAAGTTCCGCTTATTTTGCGTCCTCCAAGAAGATTAAAGTTGGTGAAACTCAAGACTCCAAGGCAGGTGTAGCTCTAAAGGAGAAACCAAATTCTAAACCAAAAGCGACACGGGATGAGCAAGCAGATATTCCGGTTCGCATTCAACCCTCACCTGGTAAGACACAACCAAAACGAGAGTCCATTAAAACTACTCGCATTGTCAAAGACGAAGAGGATTTTGGGGATGATGATATTTTTGCGACTGGTTATCGAAAGACAGGAAGGGGTGGAGATGACGACTACCTAGAGGAGGATGACAGTGACGATTTCGATGATATGGAAGTGGAACCTCCAAAGGCTGCAATTCCCCAATCGAAGGCAACAAAAAGCAACCTGAAAAGTAAACCTGATAATAGGTTGAAGAATACAGATACCAAGGACACGAAAGCCCATTCAGTTGGACGAAAACGGAAGTCAGATGCATTATTAGGCGGAGAGGATGAAAGTGATGACTATGTTGATTCTAAGAAGAGGACCTCTCGTGTCCAATCCCAGAAAAGCCCTTCCAAACCCGCCGCAAAGAAACCAAAGGCAGCAAAAATGGACCGCGTAGAAGGCAAACGAGTCCAGGATATTTTTGATAGTATTCCGACAGTCCGCCCTCCATCTCCGCCTGCGAAATCTGGTACTACGAAATTCAATTTCGCCAAGCGTTCTAGAGATCCGGCCGACTCTGGCACAACGGAACTGCCCGTGGGTGCTGAAAATTGCCTCGTTGGCCTGTCGTTTGTCTTCACCGGTGTTCTTAGTTCATTAGGGCGAGAAGAAGGCCAATCGCTAGTGAAACGTTATGGTGGGAAGGTTACTACAGGACCCAGCTCCAAAACTAGTTATGTCGTCTTGGGTGATGATGCAGGGCCCAAAAAACTAGAAACCATTAAAAAGTTTGGACTGAAAACCATAAACGAGGAAGGCTTATTCGAATTGATCAGGAGACTTCCCGCGAATGGAGGAGATGGAAAGGCTGCCGAACAGTATGCCGCGAGGCAAAAGCAGGAAGAGCAAAGAATCAGGGAACTGGCAGCAGAAATAGACCGAGAAGAAAAGAAACACTCTGCAGCTTCTATGACGCCAAAGAAAATGACAGTGAGCAGCGGAAATAAGCCAGAGCCTGCCGCAATTGATGATCGTCTTTGGACATCAAAGTACGCACCAACGTCACTTAACATGATCTGCGGAAATAAAACCGCTGTGGAGAAGCTTCAATCTTGGCTTCGAAATTGGAGGAACAGTGCCAAGGCAGATTTCAAAAAGGGAGGGAAAGATGGCACTGGTATTTATCGCGCAGTTATGATACATGGCCCTCCCGGTATTGGGAAAACTACAGCTGCACATCTTGTTGCCAAACTTGAGAATTATGATGTTGTTGAAACCAACGCAAGTGATACTAGAAGCAAAGGCCTTCTAGAAACAGGCCTCCGGGGGGTGCTAGATACAACTTCTCTTCAGGGATACTTCTCTGGTGAAGGAAAGAAAGTTGATAGTGGCAAAAAGAACTTGGTTCTTATTATGGATGAAGTCGATGGGATGTCGGCCGGAGATCGCGGCGGTGTTGGAGCGCTTGCATCCGTGGCTAAGAAGACGCGAATCCCGATGATTTTAATCTGCAACGAACGAAGGCTTCCTAAAATGAGGCCGTTTGATTCCGTCACATTCGACCTACCATTCAGACGGCCGACTGTAGACCAGATTCGTGCACGGCTTTCTACGATCTGTTATCGTGAAGGGCTAAGGATTCCACCACAAGTTCTCGATAGTCTAATCCAAGGCACGCATGCCGATATCAGACAAGTAATTAATATGTTGTCTACTGCCAAACTTGATCAAGGAACCCTTGACTACGACCAAGGAAAGCAGATGTCCAAGGCTTGGGAAAAGCATGTTATTCTAAAGCCCTGGGACATTGTTGGCAAAATTCTGAGCGCCCAAATGTTCGCCCAAAGCTCTCAGACGTCACTAAACGAGAAGATCGAACTCTACTTTAATGATCACGAGTTCAGCTACTTAATGGTGCAGGAGAACTACCTCAACACAAGACCATCAATTGCGAACGCGTACCAGGGCAGAGAGCAAAGGTTCAAGTTGTTGGAGCTAACCGACAACGCAGCTCAGAGTATCAGCGATGGTGATCTGGTGGATCGACTGATACATGGAACGCAGCAGCAGTGGAGCTTGATGCCAACTCATGCAGTATTCAGTTTTGTTAGGCCTGCCAGCTTCATGGCTGGGAACATGACAGACCGCCCGGGATTTACAAGTTGGCTTGGAAATAATAGCAAACAAGGTATGCTTGATAAGCCAACTCCACATACTTCTTTTCAACTGCTGAACTGTATTCTAGGTAAAATGGGACGACAGATAAAAGAAATACAAGGTCACATGCGACTACGAGCTTCTGGGGACCGACACGAGATCCGACAACAATATATGCCAGCCCTGTGGAACAAACTGGTGCGACCGTTACAAATTGAGGGGAAAGATTCGGTTGAGGAAGTCATAGATTTGATGGACAGTTACTTCCTCACGCGCGATGACTGGGATAGCATTGTTGAACTTGGCCTCGGCACGATGGATCAGAAGAACCTAAGCATCGACTCGCAAACAAAAGCCACTTTCACACGCCTATATAATCAGCAATCTCATCCCCTGCCATTCATTAAGGGCACCAGTGTCGTTGCACCGAAGCATGTCGCCAAGGAGAAACCTGACCTTGAGGATGCGATTGATGAGTCGGATGAAGGCGAGGAGATCTTGGGTGAAGAGGAAACTAAAGACGATGGAAGTGATCTTGACCTTAAAAAGGATAAATATGTGAAAATGCCGAAGAAAGCTGGGGCGAGAAAGAGCAAAGTTGCTACGACGGAGCCAAATGCAAAAAAGCCCAAGAAGAAGGTTGTTGATGACGATGATGCCGAGGAAGATAGCGATGAGGACGTCAAGCCAAAGAAAGGGGCACGAAAGAGTCGCAAGTCCAAAGGAACGGCATAATGTATTGGCTACGATTACCTTTGGGTTTTGGGATGAGATATGTGGAAAAGGTCTGGGATATCCTTTGTTCATACGGAATATATCTTCTCGTTGAATTTATTTATTGGTTGTCACTCCGTCCCTCCCTATCTATAATCATTTACTTCAGAAAATCATGAGTTTGAATCATACTGCATTATATTCATTCCTCACCTAACCCCACACAAAGTAAAAGTGCAAAAGATGGAAAGCAAGAGTAAGTGATTCTCCAAAGAGTTTCATTTTATGTTTATTTACCCCGAATGTTCTTCGCCGCCGCAACCTCCCTGCTCTCTTCCTTAAGCTGCGATACCTGACCAGCACTATCCATAAGCTCCTCCTCCTCCTCCTCCTCGGGGCCTGGAAACCGGATCTGACCTGGTCCCCGCTGCTTTACAGCAATCCAATTTTGCAATCCGCGATCCCGTTGAACCTTTTATTGCCTGGCCTCCTTCCAAACTTTGGCTTGCTCATCAGAGGTATCCATGTTGAACTGAGTCCCTTCGCAGGAGATAGTGGCAACGTTGTTAAGTTGCGGATATAGGAAGTTCTATCAAGGGCAAGCTTATAAAACCGAGACTGATATTCACAGAGGCAAAGGTGGAGTATGGCAGCTGATCTAAATCGAGAGATATTCGAAATATGCTCTGCTTATTTGGACCGTGGTAAATGGCCTAGTTTGACCTATTTGGTCCAGTACGGAACAAGTTGCAGGGAACAAACTGTGAATCCTCACCTCGCAACAAAATGGTGCTTAGCTGCTAAATATTGGAAATTGCGACGATGAGATGGGAGGAAGTATTTAGAGGGGAAAAGGGAGCCCACTTATAACTAGCCAGATGACTCAAATAGCTAGCTGCCAGAAAACCTTGCCCTGGACATTGACAGCAGGCAACAAAGGCATCGAATTGATGTGAAAGACCCATTGTTTTCAGACCACATTGATCCGTAACTCAAAGGAGATGCATCTCTGGAATTAAATCAAAGCAGACATTACTTTTTCTCTTGCAAAGATTCTTTAAGTTCCCCGTTGTGGATGAAGGCAACACATGCTTCTAGCTAATGTGAAAAGTCACTTATCTTGAGGCATTGTCGATTTCTTCGTAGAATTGCATCGGTATTTGGGGTGTCGACTTCCACAGGGTGTTCGAACGCCCTTAGAGCCCAGCTTAATGTTCGATATGTGATAACAAATTTTCATCATACGACTCTTCAGTCAACTCTGTTCTTTCTCACAAAACATTTCTGCAGTTAGAACACGACAATGGATAGAATGGGTAGAATGGGACCAGGTCTAATAATCCAATCGTAATCACAAGGGGATCTCATGCACAGGACTTCATAACATAGTTACAGGAATCAATACATACATCAACACTGACGATAGTAAGAAAACAATACCCTAGCCAATCCATCTTATACCATATCTCTCCACGGAACATGAACACCCAATGCATCAGCAACCCGCATTGCAGACACCACACAGCCTTCAAGAAGCACCATCCCATCCCAACACCAACCACCTACGAGCCAAACATTCCCATATCCATTCCGCCACTGGGTAGTACATTTCTCTGATGCCCTGCAAGTAATGGGGTTGTATCCAAAGATGCGATTTACAACCTCTCTGCTCTGTGGTGTCCTTAGCACCCGCGTGAAGCTCGTGCGATGGATAACCTTCGACGTATCGATAGGAGTTATAGGTCCAGTGGTTACGAGAAGGGACGCAGTGCATTCGTGGATTGCCTCTGTGAACCCAGCCGGCGACGAGCGGACATGGATGACTTGTGTCTCGGCTGACGACGGGTGAAAATACCCCTCGCTCCCAACGGAAGTTTGTGATAAAATACGGAGAGAAGAGGTGTCATTGTGCACAACACTCTCGACCTTGATGGTAGGCACCTGTGCCATAGCTGACCTGAGAGGTTGAAATATAGCACCCACAACGTCCGGAGTGACCGCCATGATAACATGGTTAAAGTCTCGTTGATGGATGGTCCCGTCCGTGTTGGACATATAAGAAACACGTACTTTGGAAGAGCCAGATAGCAATTCCACTGAAACTACCCGTGAACTTAGCTGGATGTTCAACCCCTCCGCCAGTTTCTTCTGGACGATATTCACGCCCCCCTTCACGACGTAGTATGGAACATTGTGTGTCTGCGTCGCATAGTCTGTAAAGTCTTTGGCGGGGAATTTCAGCAGCGCTTCATGAGAGCAGGTTGTCACAGCTGAGAACTGGGGTAGGATGTAGTTTTGGGTGAAGTAGGTTGGTAGCCGGATTCTCTGGAGGTATTCACCTAGCGATTCGGAGACGGAAACGCTATCCTGCTTCGATATTCCAGCGCCAGTTGCAGAGCGGTAGTCGGTTCTTGATGAGTACGGAGGTATAAAAAAGCTGCATATCGTATACCATGCAAAGCAAAAAACGAGATATATGGACTCTGCCACCCAACCCCATAATCCCAGGTGCTCGGGTCGGATGGGTGGAATGCGGTGATTGTTGGATGAATGAATGAAATACGGTTTGGAGCTGAGAAATTTTCCGTCTCTTTCGTCGCTGTGGACATGATCATCTGCATCTCCTTGATTTGGAGGTGAAAGCAGATTGCTCCTGTCCCTGACTACAGGAGCTCTCGATAAAGGGAATAGAAACTGCATGGGGGTATATTTCACGCCTAGGTAGTTGTACATTCTCCTGAGATTGCTGTAGTATCCACCCGCAAAAGCACGCATTGGGAGATCAATTCGTACTTCTCTACCATTTGCTGAAGGGACTGTAACCGACGCAGAATCGAGGGACAGTTCATTTTGCTAACATAGCTGTTAATAAGATGTTTTCCTGAAAAGTTGGGATCCAAATTTCAAGAGTTTGCCAACCACGTAAAAATGCCACTAAGTTATCCAGCAGGCAAGGTACACATAGCTGTGGTATCTCCGCATTTTCCGATGAAAGGTCAAACGAAAAGAGAAACTTTATCTTTCATTTTTTTTTTTTTTTATAAAAAAAAAATACAGCAATCTTCCAAGACTCAGCATCAAAAGAGATGGAGATTTTCTTGAAAGGGGTATTTTTGCAATGGCACGAAACAAAGCAATGCCCATAACTTCACGTAATAAACACCAAATTATAACTAAGATATCGGGGAAAACACGACATAAAATCAAATATTTTTCCAGACACGGTCCGATATCGAAATAAAACCCATTAAACGTACCATCTCAAAAACTTGGACATCAAAATTCTGACTCTGATCTTGCTTCAGCAGATATGCTGATACAAGACCCGCCATTCCGGAGCCGATAATGGCGACCGTAGTCCTGGAGGTACCCTCCGGCTGCCCCATCGTCCGTCGTATGGATAGAGAGCAATAGAACGAAACGAGACGCCCAGGGCCGCAAAACGAAGAGACGGATTACGGAATGATCACTAAGACTATATGCACACCAAAAACAGAGTAAAAGAGACAATAAGATTCGGTAAGATTGGAGTAAATGGGTTCAAGGAATGAAAATCCATTATGGGGGGCCCCGCCAGACCGTCCTGAAAGGTAGAGTGAACAATGGACGGCTCTATTCTAGATAGTTGTTAAGAAAAAGAAAAAGAAAAAAAAAAAAGGAAATGGAGAAGAACCTGACCAGATCAGCACAAATCAACCACTTACGATCTCCATGCAAGGAGTTCCCAATTTTAGGGCCCTGTTTTTGTTACCACTTTTTCTTCATTTCCCAGGCTCCTTCGCCGCCCCCTTAGAACCAGGCTTCTTAGAGTTCTAGAAGTCCAATAACTAATCAAACCGTCCAAAAGTGCTTCGCACATTACCCAGACACAATACAATACATCGACCGCGAACACCCTTTTGGCTTGGCCAATCGGAGCCTGTCTTTTACATTGTCATGTCTGAAAGCCAATGCCGGTACCTGAGTTGGTTCAACTCTATCGACCCTGAACTTCTGGTTCGGTTGATAATTTTAGATTCGGGTCAATCCAACTTTACCATATGACTGGTCGTATGCCGAGAACTTGCTGCGTCGCACTGCTCGAGTTGGCCTTGTTTCCGCCGAGAAAACTGTGGCTGAGCGGTTTCCCAAGACACACACCACGAGGCGCATGAAGGAAGGATAAGGATGAGAGAGAGAGAATGGAGTTTCTTCCATGTACGATCCCATATGTATTTATATTGACGCGGGTTCATCCGTCGTCTGCCCAAAATCGATGCCACCCATATCAATTTCTCTTGGAACAATGCACACCAGTAACTAGTTATATGAAACAAATTTCTCGGGCTGAGGCGGACAGGAAAACGGGGTCGGTTGATTGAGGCTGAAACTAAGTTGGAGCCGCATCGTGCTTCAACTATTCAATCCCTTTCGCATATCAACCGAAACAAAAGTGTTCGAAACATTCGCCTTGTGGGATTGGAAATGACTTCTTTGCATCAGACGTGGTGTACTCAGGGAGTCTGCATTGCGAACATCTACGCAGATTTCAACTTCTCTCACACTGTATTTGAATGAATGGCAAGTCAACTCTTCTGCACAGATCTACTACTTCAATCGTGATTATAGTACTGTCCAGAGGCTCATTCCAATGTTATTTTAACTATATCCTTCAATCGGGAAGTCCACTGCTGCCATATAGCTAGGCATTACCCTCCAGTGGTATATCATAGCTCCATAAAGAGCTGCTATTCATACGTCAAGATTATTGTGGGATTGAGCATAGCTGCATACCCCGACTGCGCCTGGTGTCCATCATCAATCCCCGAATTAAACGCCATAGGAGTATTACTCCCATGAAAGAAACCGAGCGTAGGGAAAGATAGTGGCGTTGGAATGTTGCAATTCGGAAAATCTCTACGCCCTTCTCCATTGCGCTCTTCGATACAGATTGTGGTCCGTGAAATCCGGATTTCAGCAAAGAAGCAATGCCACCGACACCCGTGAGTAAAAGGGAATTTGCTCCCGATCCCTTAGTTACATGAAGGACACACATGCAAGACCTCTTTGGAATGTCAATATCAATGCTTGAGAGTATAGCACCTCTTCATCCCAGGTTTTGGTGTCGGCCAGAAGACGTGAGGGCCCGTTGGACAGTAGGAATCCAGTCACGCAATCCACTTAGGACTAAATCCGTAAGAAGAGAGACAGAAAGAGAGCAACGGCCCATAGTTATATCGTTGAGCTGGGCATCCCGGGGTCAGATATTCCAAAGCTACGGTGAGTCAAGCATATATCTCAGGGTCACTTTTTCCTTCTATTGACACCAAGATCGGCATAATTAATCAAAATGAAAAACGGTATATTCGGTTTGCTTTTACTGCTCTAATCAAGAAGTAAAAGAGAGGAAATGTAAATATGCCCCGCAAAACCCTTTGAGCAGACGGATGATGTTGCGGCATCCGTCTGCTCTACCAACTCTCTCATATGTCAATCAAACGGACACCAATAAGGAGTCACTCGTAGCATGCTAAACCACCATCATTTTCGGACCGTCCGACCTGGCTGAAAGAATGCGAATTGATGATAATAGCTATCTGGGTAGTTTCACTGCTTGCTCTCTTCCAGGAAGATCCGAATAGCCTGCTTATATAAGCCATCCTCTCCCGCGCTAAAATCTCCGACTTCCGACATTCTCGACATTGCAAAAAGTCAAGAGAAATTGTTCAATTCTCCCCGACCAGCCCCAATTCATTCTCTTATGAAGGACAGAGGCCACTCAATGCATCTCTCTTTGCATTGAATAGCCCTTTGAATCCTTTTTTTTTGTCTTTGTCTAAATATTATTGCTTGTTTCCTGTTCTCACAATGTTTAGATCGGCCTCGCGATCTGTACTTCGAGCCTCCTCCTCCTCCTCCTCCTCCTCCTCAGCTCCCACTCCCCGACACATTCGCCTTGCCCAAGCGAGACGATATATAAGCAGTGACTCTCCGGCCCCGTCGCGCAAGCCCAGGAGCTGGAAAGGCACAGCGTTGAGATGGGCTCTTGCTGCGGGCGCGGTATATTATTACAACACAAGCTCTGTGTTCTCGGAGGAACCCAGCTGTAAGCCCAAGTCACCCCTCGGCTGTTATATAAACACCATCTATCCATATAATACACCCATTACCGCCTGAAGTACTATCTCAGTATCTAACCGTATGCATGAATCATGCCCCAGTTTCCTTGCGACACGCTTCCTCCGCACCAAAGGAGAATGAAGATGACTCCTCCCTCCCAACCCTCGAGTCCTTAACCGCCGCGAAGAAGGCCAAAGCCAGATCGAAAAACCCCTCCGCACCGCCCGACGACCCAAGCACTGTTCCCTCTTCTACCCCTTCTTCTTCTTCTTCCTTTTCCTCCAATTCCTCCTCCCCAGCAGAATATTCCGATCTCTCCGCCGCTGCAGATATAGAAGTCTCGCCCTCACAATCTACGCCCACACTTCTAACGCCCGAGGAACTGGAGGAAGAAGCCAGCAGCGAAGGCGCCTTCAATCCCGAGACGGGAGAGATCAATTGGGACTGTCCATGTCTAGGCGGCATGGCGCACGGGCCGTGCGGAGAAGAGTTTAGAGCCGCGTTCAGCTGCTTCGTGTACTCGACGGAGGAACCGAAGGGGATGGATTGCATTGAGAAATTCGAGTAAGTTTTCATCTTTATATTTTATATTTTATATATATATATTTTTTCTCTAGTTGGGCCCAAAGACTCTCTCTCCTCTCCCATGTCCCCTCTTCCCAAAACTTTGATATCTAACCAGTTCTTCCCTTTGCTGTTACAGGGGCATGCAAAACTGTTTCCGCCAGCATCCAGAGCTCTACCCCACCGAAACAGACGAGGAAGATGTCGACGCCCAGCTAGCAGAGGAATCAGCTTCTTCCGGCTCGGAGCCGTCAAGGAAGCCAGCAGCAATCGAGGAAGCAAAGCCCGCCGCCACGACTACCACCCCTCCCGCACCCTCAGGAGAAAAGGCCAAAGTAGCGAAAAAGTCGACAACCCCAGCCTCATCATAAAGTTTTTCAATCGGAAGCGAAGGGGAGGGAAGGGAATGGAATGGAATGGAATGCTGAAAGGGTGCCAAGGTGAAGAGATGCATGGATGGATGTTAGCTGAAGAGGAGGAAAAGGAAGGAGAGCAAGAGACCTACTCCATGAAAGCCCCCCAACCTCTTTCTTTTTCTTTCTTTCTTTCTTTCTTTCTTTTTTTTTTTTTTTTTTTTTTTTTTTTCCTCCCTTGCTGCCGCTTGTCCAAAGGCAAAAAGTCCTTGATGCAGTTTCACAGGCGAGCTAGTTCCAAAACGACATCTACTTGGTGTAATTTTTGTGTGTGTGTGTGTGTGTGTGTGTGTGTGTGTGTTTCTTGATACTTGATTCTTGATTCTTCAATTCTGTTAGATGTCTTTTTCCTCCCCCCTCTTCCTCCGTTTCAATTTCATTCTCTGGTACTTTCTGGAAGAACGACAGCATAAACGTCAAACCAACAACGCGTCTCAGAAGCTTCTTCCCTTACATGTATTATAAGTGTGTGCCTCTACCTGTATTATGCGCCCCAGCTCCTCTGTACAGCGCCTATCTACCCGTCACCAACACCAATAGAAGGAAAGATAGAAAGGGAAAGAAAAAAAACCGATATAGAGCCTTTTTTTTACCTTCTCCTTTCATCTCCTCTTGTTATTTGTTCAAGAGTAAACTGAGCCAGGTTGTTCCATGTAGAAATTTTCTAAGTGTGGTTCATCTACGCAGGAGTGCGTGCGCGCGGACAAAAAAACATTAATAAATTAGTCTAATCATGTAATGTAATACTTGACACGGATGGCCAGAGATTATCATTGCTGACACCCACTCTTCTCAATCACCTTCAATATCATCAAATCACAGATTTACCATTCCCATTGCATATCTTACCTAGGTACACCTCTCATCTCAGTATTCACATATCCAAAAAATAAAAATAAGAATAAAAAATAAATAAAAAAAAAAAGAAATCCCGAATGAAACCATACCAACCTGATCAAGAATGTCCAGAACCAAGAATAAAAAATAAAAAAATAAAAAATAAAAAATTCAAAAGAATACTGAAGTAAAACTAATAAAAAATGGTGGTTAAAAATCCATAAACACCCCTTGTCATAATTCAAAATCGAAAGAAAGAAAAGAAAAAGTAGGGGATTGGAAAAAAGGAGGAAAAGCCGATAAGTAATTGAATCCAGACCATTCATCGTCCATAACTACCCATAACAGACCAGACAAGACCAACCCACTCCCCGCAGGAGAAGAAAAAGTAAAAGAGAAGAAACAAAGAGAAAGAGAAACATGGACAGCGGATAGATGTAGAGGAAAACGGACAAAGGGATGAAATGAAACATTAAAAGGGAGCAAAAACCAAACAAAAACACCAACATTCCCGTTGCCATAAAAAAGGTTGGGGGGGGAAAGCAGCGTAACAAAAAGCCAACGATAATGACAGCAGGAGCCGCACTAGTAGAGAAACTCCAGCGCGATCAGTCGATCGGATAAAGGAAATGAAAAGGACATAGAGAAAGAAAAAAAAAAAAAAAAAAAAAAAAAAAAGGGACAAGACCAATACTAACAGGACGTAGTGTCCGTGAAAGGGAGAGACCAGGGGGGGGGGGAAAGGAAAATATCAAAAAAAAAAAAAAAAGGCCAAAAAAACCAGACGAGAGTCGAGGGAGGGTAGCATCCTCTCAATATCCATTTTTCATCCCCGCCTTCACATATTCGCGTTTCCTAGCAAACCTCCCATTGCTTTCCACTACCACCTCATCCTCCTCACTTCTCACTTCCTCAGAATCGCCTCATACAGACTCCCCACCACCCCAATAGCCGAACCTGTCAACAGTCCCCGCAGTCCCCCCGGCACAGACCGCGAAACCGTCAACACCGTCAACCGATTGAACATGTTCCAAAACGTGAAATTATTCGCGTAAACCAAATACGCTACCAGCGCCTTGGAGACGTTGAACACCAGCGGATCGCCGCAGCTCCTCCCGGAAGCAGCCTTGGCAGCCGCCGCCGCCGACGCCGTCGTCGTCGTGCGTCGCGTGCCATACCCATGGCTAGCACTGCTGCCGCCAGCAGCAGCGCCCTGCTGCGACACCTTCAGGCTCAGATTGAAAAAATACGCAAACAGCGACGGCAGGAACAGACTCGTCGTCACCCAGAGGGACAAGGGGCCCCAAAACGACGCGTTGAGCAGGACGAAGACATCGGGGACCTTGAGGATATAGTCCTTGGAGCCAACGGCACCGACCGCGGGAACGGTGGTAAGATAGCGCATGGGCACGATGTCGGCCAGCAGGCCGTACAGCTCGATGAGGACGGTGATGGTTTCGATGGCACGGACATTGCTGAGGGCGGCGCGCACGGCGTGGGAGCGTTCCGTGAGCCCGGACGCGTCCCAGAGGTACGACATGGACTGGCGGGCCTTGGTTGTCTGGCGGTCGATGGCATCTGTGATTATGGCTGGGGAGGGGGGCAGGGAGGAGAAGGGCATGGAGGGACGCGCGGGGGTGTGGGCTATGGGTGCTGGAGATGATTTGGAAGCGCTGAGACTGGAGTCGGAGTCATCTCTGTTGTGTGTCGGTCTGTTAGGTGCTGTAGAGGAGTAGGAGTAGGAGTAGGAGTAGGAGTAGGAGTTGTATGTGCATAGATGGGTGGGGAGGAGGAGAAGGGAGCAACGAACGAGGCACCGGTTTCCTGTTTTGGCTTGACGGTCCGCCGGGCGCGGGTGGAGGGGGCAGCTCTTTCCCTCCTAGCATCGTCGCCGGAAGTGGCAGGCTCGTTCTTGAGCTCTCGTTCCCGCTTAACGGGCGATGCGCGTGATTGCGCCTGCGACAGGCGGCGGTAGTAGTCAGCCAGCCGGTGCTCGCCCGACAGCGAGGCCCGGTTGGCGGCGAGGTGGTCGTCCAGTGCCGTCTCCAGCTCCGTCTTCTTGTAGTCCTCGTAGCTGCATGCGGGCGAGGGGGGAGGGCAGGCAGGCTCCTGTTAGCAGGTGGCTGTGTGTGGACTGGCGGCAATGATGCGCGCGCAGACAGAGAGACACGCCGGAGAGAGGGGGGGGGGGGGGAAGAAGGGAGGATGGGATAACGTACTCCTGCAGGTTGGAGATCTCGGCCAGGAGGACGAGGTCACTCTTGCGCAGGCCGCGCAGGTAGGGTAACGCGGGTGACATGATGGGGTGTTGCTGATGGAGTAATCTGTGTCGCGTAGAGAATGCGATTGTATTTAGTTAAGGATGGGGGATATCCAATGCAGAGGGGTAAGGGTGTGGTTGTGTGGGTGTGTGTATGGGTGTGTGTATGGGTGTGGGTGGGTGTGGGTGTGGGTGGGTGTGGTTGTGGTTGTGTGTGGTTGTGTGTGGTTGTGGGTGGGTGTGGGTGTGGGTGTGGATGACGCGAGAGATGGTTGGAGTGGATGAGGAGGAGGATGAGGAATGAGGATGATGAGGTTGGAGGAACGGTTGGAAGAAGGCTGCGGCTGTTGTTGCTGCGGCTTGTGCCTGTTGGCGCCTGTTGTTTACTCTTTTCCCCCCCCCCCCCCACTAGCGTGTTTTCGTCACGGCTCTTCGTTTGTTTACTGGTTTCGTTGTCTGACCCACCCATGGAATGAATAGCTGCAAAACGCAAACCCAAGAGGAATGCTTGAGAGGCTGGAAACATTCTCTCTTGAGCAGCCGTAGAGGCCCGACTCTATTTTTCCACAGTGGGGTCCTTCAGTTGGAGATCGACTTTGGGTAAACAGATAAATGTAATGTGGTTGCAGTTACATACTTACTCTGTCTGGCAATGAGTGGCGCATGTGTCTCTTTCTTCTTCTCCTACTACATGTGCCGTATACGGTTCATTAAAGGTTTCGAGTTCCATGGAGTGATCTGAAATTTAGTCAAGTCAACGAGGTTACAGTGTGATATCTGCTGGGTATTGCTATGTGTCAATTATCTGTGAATTTGGTTTGATAGCAGGGTGTTCCTACCCATCCACATCTATATAGATAGGCATCACCAGTCCCGTCGTACTGTACAGTCCGATATACCTCGAATAATAGAAGGATGTGGGAAAAGAAGCAAGAAATACCTACAACACAGAAAGAGAAGAATAAAATGGTGGGAAGAAATGGTATATGAACCAGAAATCGAGAAAAAAAAAATAAAAATAAAAATAAAAAATAAAAATATATAAACGCCGTTCTATGCCAAAACGACACATTATCCCTGGACCCTGAACATCCAGAAACAAACACCAGAAAAAGAACAGCGCGCCAGATTCGGAAACCAACCAGAAGCCATTGCATCAGAGCTTTAACCCCCCACCACCCAGCTCCTCCTCCTCCTTCTCCTGTCGCCGCTGTTGCCGATGGGTATCCAGCTTCCTCAGCAGATACTGATACAGCACCAACATCGTCCCGCTCTGCACACTCGTCCACAGGAACCGCGGCCCAACACCGCGGAACCACCCCACAAGACCTTCCGTCTGGTAGATCAACTTCAGCCCGGTAAAGACAGACGAGGTGTCCAGCACCGGCGCGCCGGGTTTCAAGGTATAGGTCGACGGGGAGGATGTCGATATGGATCGGCATTGGACGTTCTTCGTCCCCGTCGCGGTTGGTGGTGGTGGCAGCGTCGATCTGCCAGGCTCCGGTAGTTTCGTCGCAGTCGTATGTTTTCCAGCACTTGCGCCTGCACCAGCAGCAGACGACGACGACGACGACGACGACGACGACGACGACGGCCCCCCCAAACTGTCCGGACTCAGCTGCGTCTGCGTCCTCGTCTTGACAACATCAAGCGGACAAGTGATAATTCCCGCCATCCCCCCGGCCGTCGTCGCCGTCAAAATCTCCAGCGGCAACCCAATCTCCCGACTACCAACCCACTGCTTCGCGAGTTTCTGCTCCTGTTCGTAGAACGCAAACTGCAGCGCGGAGAAAGGCAGGTCGCGACATAATGTCGCTTTGTAGCCGGAAAATAACGTCCCGAATCCTTCGTCGCGCACGATTGTGCGGAATGCGTCGATCGTGCCTCGGTAGTTATACCCGGAGCGGAAGAAGGGGTTGTTGTAGCGGCCCTGGAGCTGTTGGCGCGTTTTTAGGACTTCGGAGGGTACGTAGACGACGGAGGCGGCGAGGTCGGCCATGAATCCTTTAATATATGCTTGTTAGGCGGACATATCAAGAGGCGGCCCCAGGATACTTCAATTGAAATTTCCAGAGAGCATGAACGGGGAGGGGAAGTAAATAAATAAATAAATAAATAATATCCACCTACCGCTGGCAAGATACGACAACGACGGATTAACCCCCGCATCCAACATATTCCTCTTACTCCATTCATACACTCCAAAGAATATAACCGTCCCCGGAAACGACCCCAGCAACGCCGGTACCACACCGCTATACAATCCCCTCCGGATCCCCTCCTGGCGCAGAATGGTCACGTATGACGAGGACATGGACGTGTATCTGGGCGGGATGTGCGGGTCGCCTTGTTGTCGTGTCTTGACCGTGTCGAGGGAGTGCATGAGCATGTCGCCGCTTGTCCCGCCTATGCCGCCCGCAAGCATTGACTGGAAGAAAGAAGAGCGGGGAAAGAAAAAAAAAAGTTAGCACGGGGGGGTGGGGAAGAAAAGAAGAGAAAGGAAAAGAAAAGAAAAAAGAAGAAGAGGAAAAAAAAAAAAAAATTAAAGGTCCAGCTTTTAGTCCATCCTTTTCATCCTCTTTCCACCTTTCAGTCTCATAGATCGCATATACATACGTATAAATACGGCGGCCGCGCAGCCTCTACATCCACACCAGCATTAACTCCCGCATCGGGATGCACAACCTTATCCCTCCCCATCACCCTTGCCCGCTTACGACTCCTCTCCACCGCAGACTCCGTCTCCGTCTGCATCACCATCGCAGCATGTTCCCGGCTGTTGTCGAGGTCGTTGTGAATGGTGGTGGTGGAAGCAGCGGAGTTCGAAGGAGAAGAAGCAGGTGCTGGCGAAGATGATGCGCTCGCGGAGAAAAATCCAGAAGACATCCACGAATCCGTATTCTGGCTCATCGCCGCGCACCCCTCGCCGCCTGCTTGTATTTCTTTCGGTCGTGTGAATCTTGTATACTAAGGCTTTGCGTCGCCTGGAAACTTTTTCTTCGCTTTTCTGGTTTCTCTTATATATTACCGGGCGAACTCAGAGTAACGTCTGTGTGTGTATGTGTAATGGGTATATCTATAAACCACTCTCTCCTCTTCTCCCATTGATTCTCCAGATTGGGGGTATATCGTGAGCGGAGGGTGCGTGTATCTCAAACGAAAGCAGGACAAAAAAAGCTGAGCAAGCGGGATAGCCTAGCAACTTCGAAACGAGAGAGGGACGGACATGGCCATGCTTGATTTGCTTTCTGCGCTTTCAAACCATCGTATATTTCAATGTGTACTGAGGGGAGTAGGCGGGCAGACGTTGTCGGGCACCTTGAGTAAATGAGGGTCTGGCGTTCTGGAGATTGACAAGAAGTTTCTGTTATCCATTTTTTTTTTTTTAAACCCTCTTCCTCTGGCGTTTGGGCGGGCTGAAACCCTAAATTTTGGATTGGTCGGCGGAATGTTGATCCGGGCCGGATGATATGAAATACTTCAACTGTTGCTCAGCACCGTTTTCTCCAACTGTCATGCATTGCTCATGTTGGATAGGGCTACTTCGATATACCGCAAAGTGCGAGCAGGTAAGGGGAGAAATAATGGAGCACCATACACGGTCTGCAGCAGAGCACGAGATAACGCCCTCTGCCCTCTGCCCAGTTATCGATCCGTACCATACATCAGAGACAGATGATTTAGCGGGAACTATGGAATAATAAAAATTGGAAACGTATAGAAGTGCGGGATGAAAAATCATAAGGCGATAGGCCATAAAGTTTTTTTGCATCAAAGTAAGAGAGTAAGAGAGAAACTCGCTATTCATGAAGAACAAAAGGGAGCAACCCGCTGATCAAAATGAGGATAGCTACAAATGGGAATCAAGCATTACATGTAGGAGATAGGAGGACGTCAACAGTTATCACCGAAAAATAAAGAGGAAAGAGAAACAAACATATAATAGGATAGATAAACAAAGCTCCTTTCATCTTCATCTTCATCTTCGTCAGAAAAAAAGATCAACAAAAAGCAAGGTAAGGATGGTCGGGTCAACAAAACATTCCAAACACAAGTTAAAAACTTATCGCAGCAGAAAAGACGTAGATGAGAATGCCTAAAAGTACAGACCCATTATGTTCTTTTGTGGAAAAGAAAAAAAAAAAAAAAATCACCTACCACCGCACCAATTGCAGCGGAAATGGTAGCCTCCTCTCCTCCTTCAACCCCTTACTCCCATCCTCAACTAACCTAGGTATATTTATGTTCACCGCGGTCGCTTGAAAAAGTTGCCCCTCCTTCCTCCCAATCCGAAAAGAATAATGCATTTGCAGGTGGGGATGAATGCACAATCGGCCTCTGTCCTGAAGGATGATATCTAAGATTCCCCCCCTTATTTTGGGGACCGGGCGAGTTACCAATAAGACGGTTCTCGATAGAGCTTCTCCACACCCAACCTTTCTCTCAGCCCGGGGAACCAAAAGGAGAAAAAGCGAAGAAATTACGTATCGGATAGCTAGCCCTGTACGCCATGATTGTCGTCATCGTAGCATTGTCAAGTTCTTATTTCCAGATCAGTCGACCTCCATTCCCAGTCCCCCCCCTCCAAAAAAAAAAAAAAACACCAAACAATTAAAACCCCTCTCCCCGCAACCCTATTGTGGTTTCTTCCCACCCGCAGCAGCCCCTGGATAACCATAGCCACCCATATACCTCCTTAGATCCGTAGCCTCATATGCCCTCCTAACCACCCCCTGGAAAATCTCCCACCCCTGCCTAACCTGCGGCGGTGTATTCTGATGACTAACCGCCGCATCAACCCGCGCAGTCGCGTGGGCCACAGTCCCCTGTACAAACGAGCTCTGCGCATACCGCGACCTGTAGAACACGAAGTAGATGGCCAAGAGCACCCAGCTGCCGCTGGAGAACGTCAGCGCACTGCCAACCAGGCGGAATAGCAGGGCCATTTCAAAAGCGGCGACAAGGCCCATGCTGGCGTCGTAGTAGCGTTTGACGAAGCGGCCGATGCTTTCGGCTAGGGGTGATTGTTTTGGTGCGCTAGTGTGGCGGCCAGAGGGGGAGGCGGAGGGGGAGGCGGAGGGGGATGCGGCTGAAGATGTGGCGGGCTTGGAAGGCTGGAGGGTTGGGATTAGATAGGTGCGGGTGTAGGTCGCGACGTGGAAGACAGAGTAAATTGCAAAGGGGAGGAGGGCGATGGGGATTTGGCGGGAGTAGAGCCAGACGAGGGCCATGACTGATGTTGGTCATTGTTAGCTTGTTTTGTGTGTTTCATATAGAGATATATATTGGGGGGAGGGCACTGACTTAAGTACTGGACATTCTCGTCACTGGCCAACCTTATGGCGGTGGCGGGTATGGATCCTCCCAGACGTCCGCGAGCGATATAGGCTTTGTAAACGACGATGCCGTATGTAACTGCAGCAGCTACGAATGCCAGACGGTATGAGGTTCTGGCCATGCCAGAGAAGTAGTTGAAAGTGACATAGGAGATGAAGTATCGTAAGACAGCAAGGATTAAGGTCAAGTGTCTAATATCCAGATATGTCAGTTAGCAACAAGAGCGAGCAGCTGTGTGCATACATGTTTGTCATTCTTGTGTGCAAACTGATATATCATCACACTCAAGACCAAAATGTGTGGTGATGGGTGACGATTCACTCCACCTTGTGCTTATTTCTCCGCATAGTATTTTTATTTTTTTTTCCTTACACAGCACATCAAAGACGACTAGGGGGGATTATCAGAGGAGAATTTATTGCTCTCTCCGTCATCTTATTGGAATCAGAACTTACCCAAGAAACCAACCGAACCTGCGAATACAAGAATTAGCATGCCACATTCCCCGATCGCATATATCATTCATTACAAGAACACGTACTGCAAAGTCTGGGCGAGCATCTTTAGACGCTCGCCCAAGGGCAGAGTTGCTGGAGGCGGAGGGGCCATTTGCTGCTTTTCAACAGGCGGAAAACGGATGTCTCAGCGTTGGGAGCCAGCTGTCTGTGGGGAATGATGTTGTAGTTGTGTTGTGTGTGTGTGTGTGTGTGTGTGTGTGTGTTGTTGTGATGCTTGGATGTTGAAGCGTAACGGGAGAGAAGGAAAGCAGAGACCACCGAACCCTGGATCGCCCGGGATATACGGAGAAATGGCCTTGGGAGATCGTGGGAGGGGAAGCAGGCTGCAGGATTATCTTTCACTTCTTCCTTTGCGTCTGCTTGTTTGTGCGGTGTGTGCGAGATCAAGCGTTGGAACTCGGGCCAGGTGTTGGAAGGTTTGTGCCTTGCCTTGTTTTTGGCTTGGCTGGCAGGTTGTTGGAGTCAATCGGGCTTGTATCGTCAGTACGGGGACTCTGTGAGGGCGGTAAAAGGGCAGCGTAATGTGCTGACGGTATCAATCGGGTCAAGAACCCTCGTGGTTGGGCCAGGGTTTGCTGAAGGAGAGCAGGTAGGCACATCTGGGATTACATGACGGTACATCCCATGGATACGGAATGATACTGGTAGCAGTTACTTCCGTATTGCTCGTGACGATGTTTCAGCCGACCACAGATTGCGGTCATGTGACATGTGTAAAACTTCATCCCAACTTCCAATTCTCCAATGACATCAAACACCCGGGGACAGCAAAACTCAATGCCAAACCCTGGATGTCAAGGACGATTTCTATGAAAGTAGACATGTTGCCGCCCGCTGCACACCGGCACTTCTACGTCTCAGATATAAAGGGCCTGTTTCATTTGAAAAGCCTTCATGATATTCTTCCAGCTTCTCGACGGAGCTGATCCGAGGTTTGTCAGTCTCCCTGGGAGAGCCATATCGCTAGCATTGGAGCCACGGAACCGATTGCAATTAATCGTTGCTTGTTATTCTAAAATGCAGCATACACTTTTCCTTGAAGCAAACTGTCATCTACCATTTTGGTAATCATTGATCATTCGATGGTGCTTCTTGCCGGGCTATACAATCCCTGTATAGCGAGAGCACTCTCTTAACCCCTGATTTGCACTTATTCCTCTGTCCATGTTTAATACTCGTTAATGACAAGTATATATTTTGCAAGAGTACAAATTTTATCCCTTTTCGATGTTTGAAATGTTTATTCCATTAGGGTAAACTCGTCATATATTCCCTACTTATATTCCCAACTCCCCAGAGGAACCCGATCATATCTCACCCAGTCCAGTAGTGAATATAACACAGAATCCCAAAATCCCAAAATCCCAAAAACAAAAAACAATACAAAACAAAGCAAAGGGAACAAGAATAAGAACAACAGTCAAAGAAAATGAAGAAAAAGCACAGCCATCTTCACTGCTCCGTCTTCTTCTTTCTCCGTCCAGTTCTCACCCACCCCTTGCACACTGTAATTAACCTTGGGGTTCTCAATCCCCATCTCTTCTTCTCCAACGCCCCCTGGACCTTTGTGGGATCCTCCGAGCTCAGCGCAAACTTTGGGAACAACGCCCCCAATGCCCCGATGTGGTCCTCAAATGTCACGGGCGGTATCTGGGGAGACGGCGAAGACTCTTTGGTTTCGCTCTCCCTCTGCTCCTCTAGTTCCAGGATGTATTTCTGGGGCGATTCACCTTGCCCCCGCCCTCCCGTCCCCAGTTCCAACCCGGCCTCGACCCCCGCCCTAAACCTCTGCGATTGACATCCCCCGCAGAGCCCTCGAACATGCCGCCCCTGAACCTTTATCTTAGCCACCTCCTCCACCGAATACCGAAACTGCGTCCCCCAAAAATCCACAATCTCCCAGTCCCCCTCCTCCACAGGGAACCTGGAAACGTCGACACCACGACCATCCCCACTAACCCCCCCAACCACATGTAAGCACTTCTGCACGCTGTCCCCCCTGATCCAGAACTTGCAGTGCCCGCACTCGAACCTGTGAATCGTATCAGGAATATCCCAGTCCCGATACACGCTCGTCTCCTTGACCCCCTCTTCCTCTTCTTCCTCTTCCTCCCCCTTCTCCTCCCCCTTCCCTTTCACACTCCCAATCCCAATCCGCCTCCCAATCGCCGCCATCAACCTCCTCAACCGCTCCTTTGCTTATCCACCTGCCCTGCTGCTGCTCCCGCTCCCGCTCCCGCTCCAACCCCTGATCATTCACCCGCCCCTCCTCCGTCTCCACGCAATTCAAACACTTCCCCTCCACCCGCATAACCCTCTGCTTCCACTTGTCCATATCGCAACATCGCGACGGGCAGAAGCCGGATTCTTTGAGTTTGGACGGATCTGGTAACGGGGTGCCGTTGGGGCTCTGGCAGTAGCGCAGGCTGTACTTGAGGTGGCAGGGGACTGTGTGATGGCAGGCCTTGTAGTACTCGTGGGAGGTGTATTCACACATTGTTGCTTTGTTTGTTTTCCTTGTGGCATGGGGTTTTTTGGGTGGAGTTAACCGCAGTTGGAATATGTGGGTGGGTTTGAAGCAGGCTGGGCTGCACCTGAGTTGCTTTGTCTGACATGTGATGTAAGGTTGGATTTGGGATGTTTTTTTTTTTTTTTTTTTTTAATTTATTTTTTTGATTGTTTTTTTTTTCTCTCACAAAGTAGAGTTATAGAAGTTCTTTTGAAGATTACATTTTACATTTTACTTTTGATCACAGTTTTTGTTTGGGCATTTAGAGAAGACAAAAACATAAACAAGATCAGAGTGTTGTGAGAGAGATGGAAATATTTTTCAACAATCTCTCTCTCTCTCTCTCTCTCTCTCTCTTTCTTTCTGCTTCATATTCACTGATGATGACGTATTATCCAACCAACACAGGAATTAACTTTGAACCATTTGAATCAAAATAGCACAATAGGCCAGTAACTAGTTATAAATGTCCCCTTATTCTTTGTCAGATATATTTCTTAAATTTTAAGTTAAGAACCCTTTTTTCTTCTTTTCACATGAAAAAATACATGTACAATGCAGCTCAAAAAAAGGGGAGACACACAGACACACAGACACACAGACAGACAGACAGACAGACAGACAGACTGACAGACAGACGTCTGACCCCCTTTCAAAATCATGGAAGGACTCCCCTCAAACAAACCCAATCAATCAAACTACTTTGTAAAAAAAAAAACAAGAACTCCAAAAATGACGAAAGACGAAAGATCTTAAACCCCACTTCCCTTTCCTCTCAACCGGAAGAACCCAATGCTCGTAATAATGCCAGCCACTGTTGTGCGGGCCATCATACATTAATAAATACTCCACCGGCCCAATCCTCCATGTCACGAAAGATCTAACTGATAAAACAATGCCAATATGCCGCTTCCTCCCTACCCTAGGTACTTATCAACAAATGACTACTGACATACCTACCTACCATGACGCGTAGACGCCTACAATCAACATTTTCCGTACACCACACCTAGTCTATGTAGTCGCTTACAAAAAACCATCTCAGCACAATGAAATGTTTACATAACCGACAGTAGACCGAAAGGCATCTAAAACGAAAACAGGTCTTATTCGAAACTTATATTGAGACCGGTAGGTAACAGCAGGACGGGATGTAAAAACCTGCAAGTCAGGCAATAGGGAGAACACAGAGCGGGTGCAATAAGAAAAAAAAAAAAAAATTCCACCTATGCAGTATTTAGGTAGATACCGTAGGCTCCACCAGACACATTGGGATATTTCAAGGGCAAAACACGACAAGAAAGCAAAACGGACAAACGACAACTGACAACTTAGGATAGAAAGACGAAGGGAAAATGAACAGGCAGCAACCGATAACGAGAGCTTCTGCGTTTGAGAAGGAAAAAATAAAAACAATGGGCAGAAATGGATGGGCATTTGAGACAATAGGCACTCTCGAGGGGGTTAACTAGAGGTGAAATTAGCATCGAAGTAGAAAGCACAAAAAAGGATAACTAAAACTAATATAAACTAATCTCAATAAAAAGCTGAGATTAAAAATGACAGGAAAAAAAAGAAAAAAAAAGGCAAGATTTATAGCTAGGATAGACAATACATGTCAAGAAAGGCAGTTTTGCTTTTTTTTTTTTTTTTTTTCTCTTTCTTTCCTTTTCAAACAGTAGAAGAAGGAAAAAAAAGAGAGAGAACGGGGAGAAAAGGCAACGGGAGGACAGGTGATTCCTGAAACTGGCAACGAAGGGTAATATATAATAAATACGCTGCACCAAACCCAGGTCACGCCCGCACCTGCAGAGGGGACAAGGGATAAGTTGCTCTTCAAAAGAGGTAGAGAAACCACAAAATTGCTTTTTTAACAGTGCACGTTTTGAGGATGAACAATAATACCAACCTCCACATGAACATATCCTTTTCCTTTTTCTCGTGTGTGCGCGCAACCCCTCAAAAATGGGACAGGGGAAAAGTAGGAAGAAAAGGAAACGAACCCGCTCGACAAAAGAAAAATGTTGATCGATCGACAGGATATTAAGTGCGAGATGATATATAAGAAAAACGGTAGTCTCTTCTGGCTCCATCGGTTTCTATGACACAAAGTGTTTTTAGTTAAAACAGCGACCCTAAGAAAATATGGAAGAGGGCAAAAAATAAGGTTTCAAATGTCATTACAGAAACAAAATAAACGGTAAGGAGGTATAGATGAGAGAAGCAGAAAGGTGGAGAAAGAGAGGGAGAAACTGGTACTAAATAAATAGGGAAGAAGAAAATGAGCGTTCGAGTATCTGAGTGTAAGAGAAGAGCCGAGCTTTATGAACGAAAAAAAAAAAAAAAAAAAAAAAAAAAGGCAGAGCTAAAAGAAGAGAAAAGGTATTAGATGGGCAGCGCTGGAACCATGAGAGCGGGATGGGGACTCAAAAAGGGAGAAAAAGGTGGAATCAAATCAGAGGCAGAACAGAAAGCATTTGTCGTGTATCACAAGCAAACGTTCCATGTGGATCCAGAATATGCAGACCCGGTCATGAGAGCGAACGAATCGACTTTACTGTACTAACGAAGAGAGAATCCCTTCCTCTTTATCTTATCCTCCAGGGGCCGCCCACTCTCAAGACGCGACTTCTTCTCCTCCAATTCCGCCCGCTGCCGCTCAAGCTGATCCTTCATCTCACGATGCCTTGCATAGAGCTCATCCTCGCTCTGTTTCAGCTTGCTTTCCTTCTCCTGCACCTTTTGTTGGAACACCATCTTCATCTCCACCTCCATCTTAGCAAGCTTCTGCTCGTGCAGAGTGCGTTCTTCCTCCTGCTTGACAGCAGGGTTGACTTCCTTGAACACGCTGGGGTCTTGCGCTACACCCATCTGTGTAAGCTTGTCGGACCGGTAGTTCTCGTACAAAGCGTTGTTTGTGTGTTCCTTGAGTTCTTCCATGTGGGTGCGGATAAGCATCTGGCGGAGTTTGACGAAGTCGCAGTGTTCCTCGTTGTCAACTTCGATGACGCCCCAGGGATAACGGCGGCCTCTGACCTTGCCGCCTTCGCTGCTGGTAACTTCCGAGTTTGCTCCAACAACCGCAAAGGGAACCTTGGACATGATCTCCTGGTTTTCAGCAATGGTTTCTTCGTCATCAAGCTCGTAACGAGGCCCTTCGAATATTTGAATGGAATGATGTTGGATATCGGCGAGTATCTGGGTTACATGTCAGAATTGATCATCGGAAAAGGAGGGGATTTGGAGCGTTGTAATCACATACCCTCTGCTTGAAAAGAGCAATTTCCTCGTCGGTCAACGTGTCAGCCTTGGCAATGACGGGAATGAGGTTGACCTTGGTATGCAGTCGACGCATGACTTCAATGTCGAGAGGTTTCAGAGAGTGGCCGGTTGGCTGGATGAAGTAGACGCATGCATGGACGCGGTTATCCACGATATTCATGCGGTTAACCTTGTTCTCAGCTTCGAGGTAGGCATCAAATCGCTGTTCGATGTTCTCGACAATTGGGCGCCAGGAGTCATCATTGTTAACAAAATCGCCAAAACCTGGGGTGTCGACAACGGTAAGACGAAGGCGAACTCCATTCTCCTCAATGTCGGCACTGATGGACTCGATGGCAACGGTTTTGGGAATAATGTCAAGGCTAGGGCCCTTGCGCTCCTTGGGGGGGTACAGGGATGTGTTGAACAGAGTGTTGACCAGAGTAGACTTTCCCAGGCCAGATTCACCTATACAGAAGTGGACATTGAGCATGTGTTTGAAAAAGCGGAGCCCAACAGTAGTTAAGGAGACAAGTATCTACATACCAACGACCATAACATTGAAGTTGAATCCTTTGCGGACACTCTTGCGGTGCCATTGGTTTGGGAGATTGGCAAATCCAACGTAACCAGTCAATTTCCGACGGACAACGTTCCTCATGTCGCTGGCAGCTTGGGCAGCGGCCTTGGGATTCTTGGAAGTGACGGTTTGGGCAGCTCCCTGTCCCATTGGGTTGCTGCGTTCAACATACGGCGGTTTTCCAGGTGTACTAGCTGCAGCCGGAGAGGGTCGCGTTGGAGCGGGGATACCGTTTGCGGCGGAGGCTGGTTCCATCATGTCAGTATTGTTTTCAAACTCGATGTTCTCTACGCTGTGTTTCCGAACAGGAGTGCAAAGTGCGATTGAGGGCCCTTGGAGCTTGGATATCTTCAAGTTCCGGGGGGTGGTATGGCCGCATATCTGGCACTCCTGTTTTGGGGCGGCCACTCGAAACTTCCAATGGCCCATAGCAACAGGTTTCTCTTCGTCACCAAGGGAAGAGGGGGGGGGGAGATTAAGGGGGAGAACAACAAAACCACACGACAAAAGGATCACAGAACACAACAGAGTCAATCACTGCTTCAACAGATACGGGGCGACGAAGGGGTATCACGGGTAGTTCTACAGACGCTGGCGGGAAACACGACGACAAACAAAACTGAGGCTTACCCATCTTGAGGGAGGTTTTCAATGGAAGAGAGAAACAGGCAGGCACAGGTTGTTATGTGAAGGAGTTGAAAGTCGAAGGAGCGTAAAAGAATCTGTGGAGGGTCACAACTTCCCGTTAGTAAAAACAGTCAGGACACGTAATAAGGGGAAGGAGCCAGATCATGGGGATTAGTCAGGGGGGAGCCCGATGCAGCAGATATTCTCTTCTTCAGTCTTCAACCGTTTATACATTTCTTAGTGAGCATGAGCAATTCCAGCTCCAATTCAAGGGAGAAGGGGAGAAGGAGAAAAGGAAAGAAACTGAGACAACAGGGAGAGAAAGGGAAGAGAACAGCTGCTAGGTTTCACGACCTTGCCGAGATTTTCTCAACACGGACCACGGTCTACAAAAGAATGAGAAAGGAGCGGAGGGTGGAGAGAGAACAGCACGAGATCAGGGCACTGTTCTGGACAAGACGAACGAAGAGGTTATAAATCCTGCTTGGTGTAATTAAAAGAAGGCGAAGTGGAACGACGGGAGATGGGAGGCGTGGACTCGAACGGGGTGGTAAAGTATGACGCGCCCCTTTCAGAAAAGGAGTAAGTTGAAGTCGAAGTAGAAGAAGAAGAAGAAGAAGAAGAAAAAGAAGAAAGAGAAGAACAAGAACAAGAACAAGAACAAGAACAAGAAGAAGAAGAAGAAGAAGAAGAAGAAGAAGAAGAGAGAGCGAGAAATTGAGAAGGGAAAAAGAAAAAAATATGTCTCCAGACGGGGGTGGAGTTGCGCGGGTAAAGGCGAGTCCAGGTGGAAGAGAAGAACGGAGAAGGAAACGAAGACAAACGAAGACAAGCCCAAAGACCAGCAGCAGCAGCAACAGCAGCAGCAGCAGCAGAGACAGACAGAGAGAGAGAGAGAGAGAGAGAGAGAGACAGCGCGCTGGCCTGTCTGAGACCGACTGAGTCTGACTCTGGGAAAGGGTGGAGACGGGTGGAAAGGGGGTCTCCTGGGCTATGCCGCTTTGGGTCGGCTGGCCGCCACCTGGGACCACCCGCGTACGTGTATTGTACCCGCTCTCGGTGGTACCCCCTTGCGCGATTCGCCGGTGGGACAGTCTGAGGGAAGGCCCCTGGATACGCCGGATTACGATACGGCCTGGCCCCTCCCTTAT
Source organism: Paracoccidioides brasiliensis (assembly GCF_000150735.1). Classification (NCBI taxonomy): domain Eukaryota; kingdom Fungi; phylum Ascomycota; class Eurotiomycetes; order Onygenales; family Ajellomycetaceae; genus Paracoccidioides; species Paracoccidioides brasiliensis. The sequence goes on from NW_011371367.1 coordinate 520,718, forward strand.
TCAACGTGCTTTGTCACTGCCACGAGATGGCGCTTGTCTCGATACGGTAATTCATTTACGCCTAGCCGGATTGGACCAGAAACGGTTGAACGAGTTCAACCAGTAGCAGTTAACGGGTTAGTTAACTAAGTTGGTCAACTGGCAAATGCACGTCGATGACTAAGTGCCAAGAATGGAATTAGGAATTATATTCCTCCGTTGATCTGCAATCCATCGCATCGCCATAGGATTGGAGTTTGGACGCAATTGAGCTTCGAGTTTTGCAAATACATGCAGATACAGACAGCGTCCGCCGGCAGTGGATAATATAATCACCTCTCTTGGTACCCCACCCCCACCCCACGTTGCTCATATCAAGTGCATGCAGTCATGGACTGGTATCCAGCGCGGTTCTTCAATTCCCCAACACCCCCGTCCTCACCATTCGCTCTCCTCATTCTCAACCAGCCAATCAACGAAAAGGCCTGCAAGATCCTCAAGAAGCATGGTGAGATTCAGATCCAGACCCAGATCCTTGGACAAAAGAAAGGAAATGAAAAAAGGACATCCCATCCATGGATGCATATTCCATATAATCTAAACAACTTACCCGACCACCAAATCTAGCAAGCTTTACAATCTGCGCAGATGGCGGCGCAAACCGCTTTTACACCCTCATGCAGAGGTGGGAGAAGGAGTCTGTGGAGGTATATATATATTCTTTCTTCTCCTTTCAATGCATAGTTTCCCTTTTTTATGTAGAACAAAAATTGAAGAATTGAAAAATTGAAAATATCTGAAATACCCCATATCACATCATTTCTACTTTTTATCCTTCCTAAGAACCAAGAAAGCTCCCCGACGCAATAGTCGGCGACCTAGACTCCATCAGCCCACACGTCCGCATGTTCTATGAAAGCCTACATGTCCCCGTCATCCACGATCCGGACCAAGAGTACACAGACTTCACGAAATGTCTACGTTATATACAATCCCGTCGTGCTGCTGTTGCTGCTGCTGTTGTTGCTGCTGCTGCCGCTGCTACCAAGGATACCCACAACAGCAGTCCAACATCATCAGCTCCAGCTCCAGCTCCAGCTCCAGCTCCAGCTCCGAGAACGGCAGAGACCCATCCAGCATTCGACGTGCTTATCCTGGGCGGCCTGGGCGGCCGCGTCGACCATGCCTTCTCGCAAATCCACCACCTCTACACCTCCTCAAGACATACACCCCCATCACCAGCAACATTCACATATACCCATGGCGAACTATACCTCGTCTCCGAAGAGAGCGTGACGTTCGTCCTGCCCCACGGAGACAACAGGATACATATACCCGGCGGATCACGCATGGGGCCATCGAAATCGACGTGCACCACCACCACCACCACCCATGATACTGCAAGAGTATCAGATCCAGAGAGGGATATGCCAACGACAACACCTCTGGCTGAGAACATCGGTATCATTCCCATCGCCGGGCCGGCGGTTATCACCACGCACGGTCTAGAGTGGGATGTGACGGAGTGGAAAACGGAGTTTGGAGGGAGGGTCAGTACGAGCAACCATGTGCGTGAGGAGGTTGTGACAGTTTCGTGTGATGGGCCCGTGTTGTTTACGGTCGAGCTGGAAGCGCGGTTTGAAGGTGTGATGGGGTGATGGGGTGGGATGGTGAAAGAAGTTGAACCGGGGGGGGGAGGAGTTGAAGAGTGTCCGACGTTATGTATGTATGAAATTGACGGATTGATGGATTGATGGCATTCGCAGCCTGAAACATGTAGATGATAAAATAACTATAGACATATAACCCAATAGATGCATACCTTCGACAGACCATTGCAAAGAGACAGTTATTATGCTGATTCCATTTACTATCCCCTTTTTTAGGGGGACTGAGACAAGGAATAACAACATATGAAATCCCGAATTCGCTGGTCGTTGCGCAGCCAACTAAAGGCCTGCTGCGAAAAAGTAGAATGAGTGTAATAGGGCCTACAAATCTACACCGCAGGAATCAAAACCATTCAAAAAAAAAAAAAAAAACCTTCCATCCGAATGAAGCGCGGAAGCAACCCACATAAAAATTGTATGAGAATATCAAATTCTCCCTTGACCACCCCCCCCCCCCCCCCCCCCCCCCCCC
>NW_011371367.1:522889-644338 GCF_000150735.1 Paracoccidioides brasiliensis
CCAAACCTCCCCCTTTTTCTTTATGTCACCCACCCCTTTCTCGAGGAGCAAATAAAACATTTTGTTCCGCCCTCCACACCATCTTATAATAACATCAACAACCCCGAAATCACCACCATTCATCAAAAAAGGCCATTGAGCATGTAATAAAATCCGATATCAAATATATTCTCACACGGTACTTATTCAGTCCAATCTCCCTCTGCAACCCGCATCCATCCCATCCAATCCCGAACCCCTGCCCGTTCAACGTGACAGCAAAATCCCAAGCGCCCGCCTCTCCCACTCCCCACTCACTTCCGCGTAAATCAGCATTGACGAACGAACGAACGGGCCTCTACAAAAACGCTTCTCGACCATGTCACTTCAGCCGCCGTACGTACATTTGTGGAAACTGGGCAGGTGGCCAAGGGGGAGGCCGCGCGGGCCACCGAGAGGACATGCATGCAGTTTTGCAGAGTAGCAGCAACTAGCAGCAACAACAGCAAATTCCCTCATTCCCCATCACGCCTTTCTCTTCTCGCTATCCACCCCCCTTCCTATCACTCTCTCAGTCTCGGCCTTTTGATCGATCGAAAGAAGAAAACTCAACAGCACTAGTAATCTACAACGGGTGGGGTCTCATTTTCTCCACATTCCCCTTTGGTTTTTGTTGGGGCGTTGCAGACGACCCTCGCGTGCAAACAGAGCGTGTGTCCACACGTGTAACACTGTTTTGCGTCCGGGTGCTTCTCCTGGGTGCCCACCCCATCGGCTTAGGGGACTTGACTTAAAGAGTGTTGGCTCCGCTATTCGATTTCGATCTCCCTTTTGTCTTTTCTCTCATAATCTCCGGTACTCATGTTTCATATCTCGTTTTATTTTTTTACTTTTTTATTCCTTAGGCGGGGGGACGTGAAGAGTAGATGTTTCATCAAAAACCTATACCATCAACACGGTTTATTTTTGCACGGTTTTTCTCATGTCCTGTACGTGTAAAGAATTTTCTTCCATAAAATTTAGGAAGAAAACCAAAATATAAAATTAGTAAATCTCTCATCTCACATTTCTTCTTTTTTGTTGGTTCCCGGTGGACAGTTTTTCCCAGGAGAAAAAGCCCGGGTAATGACCTTTCCTCCTCTCCCCAGGGCCAGAGGGGGAGGTTGTGTACAGGGAATAAAAGGGAAGGGGGGGGCGTTGCCAGAAAGGTTAACAAAAAGAAGTTGGAATCTAATTTTCACCGTACCAATCAACGTCGCTAAGCTGTAACTTGCGGGAACGGAACCCGCTGCGATTCGAGTTCGATTTATCATTATTGCTCCTCGGGTCTCCGCGATGGGTACGCTTATCCGGGCCTTTATTATTGCGTATGATTCCTTTAGTATTGGGGTTCTCTTCCAGCACGAAGGGTGATGGGTTTGATGATGTTCTTGGGGAAGGGGAGGAAAGGATGTTGAATTCACCGTCACTGGGCTCATTGTCATCTCTTAGGTCATAGTTTAGCACTAGATTCTTGATGCGTTGCTGTTCCTCGCGCTCGGCTTGTTGTTGCGTTTTCATCGCGAGGGCAAAGCTGGAGTCGGAGGGGAGGTCGATAGTGCGGGTCTATTAAAAAAAGAGGAATGGAAAAGAAGAAAAAAATGGTTAGAGACTCTCATGAAGAGTCGTATAATGATATATTTTACAGAAGAGAAGCGGAGACAGACCTGTTGTCGGTTTCCTCGTTTGGTCATGAGAGAAAATGCCATCGTGTTTGGTGCATGTTGGCTACTTTCATGATTATCTTCTGAAGTCGATGTATCGCGCGTTGTACGTCTCATTGGCAGGGGAACGTCAAACATCGCCTTGCGCTCGAATTTTCGAGACTGCAAGCTCTCAGCCATCATCTTCTCAAACTCTCGATCGAATTCCGCTTCAGCTTCGGGATCTAGCTGTTCTTCCTGGCGGGTAACGAAAATCTGCTCTTCCTCTTCGGATTCGGAATCACGTTCCTGGTCTGGATCGCGAACGGTCTACAAAGAAGAGTTAATTGGATATGATACTTTCGACACTTTCCGCTGTGCCGTTGGATAAAGTAAATAGCCCCTACCTCCTCGAGTTCTTCACTGGAAGAATGTTCTTCATCCTTTTCTTCATCCGCATCAGGGATGGCATCATCTTCATATCCATCGTCAGATGAAGAACTTTCCCCTTCATCATCCGGTTCAGGGGCTTTATCAGTCTCTTGCGCAGTCTCCTCTAGCTTGTAATTCTGCGCTATGGCTTCGCTAAAAAGCCGAGAAGCTTCAGCAGGATCAGTAGCAATCTTCCACTGCGGACGAGTCAAAGCGTAGGTATCTTGAACGAGAAAATCCACATCCATGGGCAAGGGGTCCTTCGTAAACAGGTAATACTACGGCAATACCATATCAGTTGGACATCCAACAAAATCTGCTGCTTGGGAAAGTAGTACCTGAAAGAATGTCAAGAAGAAGTCGAGCTTTTTCTTCGCAGGCCCGCGATCAAAGCACACCCCGCAGGTATCAAGAAGGGTGCACACTAATCGGATCCGGAAGAAATCATCGGGCATATCCAAGAAGGTAATCTTCCCTGGCGCCGGAATGCCCCCCTCTAATGTTGATGTCAGCAACTTGTGGCTTGAAATGTTCTGGATGGACATGCAAGATCACATATTAACATACCATGTCCGAATGTAACAAGACGATAGAGAGTATCAAAAATGACCGGCGAGTCGACCATTTTATAATTGTACAGCTCTCCAAGGTACTTAATCTCGGCAACTCTTCGTTGATTCTGCTTGAAGTCATTCTGCTCCAACCCAAGCGTAATGAATTCAAGTGTATTGTCTACAATCCTAATGACAAAATCTTGATGACAGCGGTAGAGGGCGCTGACAATGCTGGCCATAATATGTATGTTCCCATACTTGACTTTTCCAGGCTTGCTGAAGATTCGCTCGAGAATTTGGACAACCTAGGGCTGTTAGTTACCATGTCGTCCATAGAAAAATATATATATATATATATATATATATAGGCTTTTCAACAAAATATATCTCACTTCTTGTTCCTCCCAATGAAGCTTTCGAATACTCTTCAAAATCTTAGAGCAATTCCGCTTATTCATATCAAGAAAGATGAGTTTGCGAATGTACTGCTCGACCGGAGTGCGCTCCTTCTGCTGGATAGCAGGTCGCTGGGGGGGGTCAACGTAGTACATCGCATTCTCGATAATCATGCGCTCCTGTTGACCAAGATGTTGGGCAGCTTTCTTCCGGCTAAGAGTTTCCAGGAAGGACGCCATCCGTGGTGCTGTTTCCGGATTGCGGAGAAGGTATCGACCACAGTTCTCCAGCAAGTTGCCAATAATTTCAATGTTCATACGAGAAAAGTCGTCCAGACTGACCTTGAAACAGTGGAAGATAACATGTTCAGGGACAACGCCAAATTTGGTGAGTTCGGCCAAATATCGAATATTGCTTGTGCGTACCTGGCCAAGAAATTCCTTCAGCTTGCGGCGTTGAAGACTCCGGAATTCTTCGTCGAGGTAGCTGATAAGACTCTGGGGGATGTCGGGGAGGTACTGGCCCAGTGTAGCAACAAGGCGAGCGTAGAGGGGAAGGAGATCCGTGCGGCCCTTGGGGGCTTCTTGAATGGCCTTCACCAATCTGTTCCGGGACGCTTTGGAATTGAGGAAGCAGAAATCCAGTGCCAGCTGGTCGACGGAATTCTTGGTTTGCAGTTCTGGAAGCTTTGCCAACAACATATCAAGTTGGGCACCTACGGTCTTGTTAACCATGGCAATAGATTGGCTGTCAGCTTCCTGGTTGGCTGGTTCCGAAGAAGAGTTGTCCGGTTTCGTAACTTCTCCTTTACCAGAATGGTCAACCCCCACGTCATTGGGGAGTTCGCTGTCGGCCTTCTTCTTGGCCTGATCGTCTCCATCAGTTTTCTTCTTCTTGCCATCCTCAAGAAGAACAGCTGGCACTTTGCCTTTCAAATCGACCAAATTCTCATAAAACCGGCGCTCCTCTTCATCTTCCCAAATGCCAGGGCCTTCGCCGTGTCCACGTAGATAATCTCCGGCCTTGACAAGACCTATCCCGCTACCAAGAGCAGTCTCAACTGTTTCCTTCTCCATGAGATCCGGCATGTCTACGCCAAGAATCTCACAAAGAACTTGGGTGTTAGAGACAAGCTTTTCATGGGCTTTTGTCTGTTTCTCGAAATTCGATTGACGGTCTTCGAAAATTTCGCCGCTCTTCACATAAGCCTCCGCATTCTTTCGACTCTGCGTTGCAAGCGCTTTCTGATCGCGGATAACATGCGCTTTAACATCCTCGAGATACCGGCAAAGGATATTTTTGAACCGGACCTGGACCTTTTCGGATGCCAGGGGTGGATCATCTTCCATTGTTTCTCCATTTACTCCTGCAGACTCATCGCCAGATCCAGCCTCCGGCGCATCCTTCCCCGAAGCCGCCGCGGTCGCGCCCTCTGCCTCCACATTCTTCCTGCCTTCTTCCAGTCCCTTCGACCCCAAAATATCCCAGCTGTAGGTTCTTGCAAACAACACAGCCAGCGGCAAATTCACGTGCTCACGGTCATACCCCAGAAGATCCTTCAGCACTTCCAGGGGGAACGGCTCTGCCTCTCTGTCCTGATCACCCTTCGCCGCAGCCTGAGACGACCTAGACTTCGTCATCCCATCAGAAGAAGAGCCCTTGCCGCCGATAGTAGATGCACCATCCTTCCCCTTTGTCCCCAGATCTTCCGGACGCTCCACATCATCCAAGCTCCGCAGGAATCCGACAAGCCACAGCTCCGTCACGACGCGAAGGAGTGCCCGCTGTCTAGCCAGGCGGTCTTTTTCTTCCCTCTCACGGATATCCTGAGTCCACGCCTTCAACTGCGCTTTATCCGGTGTCGTCAAGCCTCGACCCAGCAGCCATCCAAGTTGCTTGGTAAATTCATCAGGACCAAACCGTTGGTGCAGGGCGCTGGCGATCTCGACGCCCGTGGCGATTTCTCCAGGAGACTTGAGCTTGCTAAGCCCCTCGTAGGACGCAGAGGTGATCTCGGACAGATACTTGTGCAGCGAAAGGGTGCGAATATCTGCAAGGAAGGTGGGGAGGGCTGTGGGCGTGATACCGGTTCGGAGACGTTTGATAAAGGCGGTGTTTTTCTTGAGGGAGGAGTCGAGAGATTTGGTTACCGGGAAGACACCTAGTACATTGCCAACGAATTTTTATTTGAATCACAAATCAGATCTGCCTTGTTCGTTTGATAGTATACGGTGGGGAAGAGGTAGCTAATAAACGTACCAGTTTCTCCAGCCCAAGCCCGTTCATTGAAGCTACGCAACTCCCCTTTTACACGCAACGATCTATCAGTATACACAATAGCAGAAGAGATAGCAGGTTCCGAGAATAGCCAATAACAAACTCTTCCTTGCGCGATCCATCTCCGATCTTCACCTCAGTCAATATAGCACCCGTTGTTGTTGTTGTTGTTGTTGCTGGCGGCAGACAGGGGATGCGGTCAAGCCCGGTGAGTTCCCCTCGGAAGACTCGAAGGAAATATTGAAGAACGACTTGAACACCACATTGGGTGTCACCAAGCATGCAGACAAATCTGGAACAGGATAGGTCTTAAAAAGATATTAGGCAAGTCCAACGACGATATTTTTGGGAGTCTTTGTGGTCTTGTCGATGTTGTGTGTTTTTGTGGGCAGGAAAGGAAAAAAGAAATACAGAAGTTGAGTCCACAGAAAGCAACATGGAGGAGGACCTTTCTTAACAACAACGTCACAGTGTCAGTCAGCCGCGGTTTAAACTTCGTTTTACCTAATTTAACTCTTACACAACAAACACCGCAGCAGAATTGGAATTCAACTCATATACAGCAAAACCTCAAAGCTCATTTTAAAGACATAATGTTACAGAGAAACTACCGCTTTGCCAAATTATTTTCAATGCCAAACACAACAACATATCTCAACCATTTTTGAAAGCCTTCGGGGGGGGGGGGGGGGGGGTTACAATGAAACAAACTATAGATTGAACACCCGCACCAAAACGCCAGAACAGAGTTAACTAGCTTTCCAGGAAATACGAGAATAGAATAAAAACGAGCCAGCCCAGATTAATACAAAACTACATTTCCATGACGGGAACAGTGACTATCCCTTCATCGATCCACTCATCATGAATTCATCATCCACTCATCATCCACTCGATCAGTCGCCCGTCTCCCTCTCACATCATCTCCTTCTCAATCTCCGTAAACCCGCTCTCCCTCCCCTTCTCCAGCCCCGTCAACCTCTGCTGCATATGGTGCTTCATGTCCTGCTCGTTCCAGCTCTGTTTTCGATTGAACTGGGGCTGCCAGTGTGAGGTGGCTGGAGATATGCCCGGTCGCCCAATTGGCTTCCAGTGTAATTCGTGCTCCTGTTTGGAGGAGGAGGAGGAGGGAGAGGGAGAAGAGGAGTTTTTGTTGTTGTTGTTGTTGTTGTTGTTGTTGTTGTCGTCGTCGGATGAGGTGGGGGTGGTGGTGGAGGTTGAGGTTGAAGCGGGGATGCTAGCAGCGGTTGGGTGCTTTTTGTTATGAGAGGGAAGGGCGGAGTGAGAGAAGCGGGCGGGATGAGAAGAGTGGGAGGAGTGAGATGTTGTCGCCATTGTGCTTTTCTTTGTTTTATTTTATTCCCTCTCTCTCTCTCTCTCTTCAGAGACGGCTGGAGGTGTGTGTTTGATTGATGGATACGCCTTCGGGGGCGGGGCTGGTGGTTTTCTGTTGGTTTTCCACTCCACGAAAAAGAGGGCTAGTAGAGTAGTGGGGTAGAGTGTTCTGGTAGGTAGAGAGGTATGTATTATCCCTGTATTGCCAGTTTGATAGCTTGACAACAAAGGATGGAATCGTAGATGTTATCTTGTTGTTTGTCTGCTTTGGTGTTGAGGAGTTGTAACTTTTGGTCAAACTTTGGAGCGTTCTTCTATATATGTTGGTAGGAGAGGCAACAAATATGTTCAACCTTCCCCTCCCCGCCGGTGCATCGCCCGGCTTATATATCCGACACAGCAAAACTCTCGGCTCTGAGTCTGGGCTTCCCTGCTTTTTTCCCTAATTGTAAGTTACTAGTGGGTGGGACAAGTACCTAGTTAGTTATATGTTACGTGGGATATAACTAGCACGTTACATTGCACGTCGATGCTGTTGGTTCTGCTGCTGTCTTGGAACACGCCGTTTTCACCAGCCAAAAAAAAGTATTAACCCAACTCCGAGATGGCTGCTCTCTCCACGCGGTGATAAGACAGTTTCCCTCGAGATCACGAGGGAGTTACAGACGCCAACGGCATTCTCGACCGGATTGCTGCTGAACTTACGGCCGCCACCCACCGGGAGGGGGGTGAGGGTGGGCTGGCATGGCGCGCTTATCACACCCTAGTTTCGCCAGCGAATTAGTGAACTACTCCGAAGAAGTTTAGTTAATTAGCCAGCTATCGTCTTCTAGCACTCTGCTGGTGGTTATTCTGATGTCAACCCGTCTGTCCTGAGGTATAAAATGGAAGCTCTTCTCGCTGGGAAAATGTCACGCCGGACTTGTACTGCAAGCCGAGAACATTTGCGCCAGGTCTTGCAAGTTGGACTGCGAAAACGGGCTCTTGTGTCCACGCAGCCACTGGAAGGGTTTAGCTCGGGTAAACCACCCGGTGATTGTCTCCGCCATGATGGCCTCCCCCAAACGCCACACCCTAGCCATAGCCAGGTGAAACTTGGGACCTTGGCCATTTTCTGGGCGAGAAGAGGAAGAAGGCTAGTGGATTGAACTGGAACGAAAGAAATGGACCCATTGTAAATCTTTGCTTCCGCGAAGCGAATGAGACTGCGCTCAAGAAATCTCCCATTGCCCATTCGACAATACCATACATAGCATGGGTAGAACGAGACGATATGGACTTGGTTAAACGAGCCCCAGCAACGGGCCAATAAAACCGAGCTTCGGCTCGAGGTAGAAAAACTATGTAACTGGTTTAGTTTAACTCTAATTATGCAATCTTTAGCTGCGTATTTTTATAACTAGTTGCGTTTATTGCCAGGCAACTTATGCATATATCTACAGTTTTATATCAAACTCCTTATCCAAGTCAGGTTATTACTCAGAATCCATTTCGTGTGTAAAATATGCAAACATCTAGTTACAGTGGAATATAAAACCCAGGTCTATACAGTCAAATCAAACCAAATCAAAATCACCCCGTCAACTCCCTCAACCGTCCCAACAGCCTCAAGCCCTTCCCAGCCCAAACCCCCCAAACCCCCAACAGCCCAATCATCATCACCAAATACGCCCGATACGTAAATAGCGACTCCTCCCTCACCCTCCCCACATACGTACTCCTCTTCCTCCCCCCCAGCTGCTCCGCGCCAGTCCCCTCCACCAAAAAGTCCCCCCAATTGACCCTATCCAACACCTTCTGATACTCGACCACCGTCCCAGACCAATTATTCGTAATCTTCCCGTCTGCCCGTTTATACCAACTCTGGCAATTCGGATGCGCAAACGAAGTCGTCGCAAGCACCCTCTGCATCTCAGCATTAAACCCCTCAACCCGTTTCGGGTCGGGCAGTATCGCCAACGAACCCCCCCGCTGCCGCGCTGTGAGCACCGCTCTGACCAGCGCCTGTATATACCGCGCCTGCGCCTCGATCATCAGGATTATCGAGTTGTGGCCCAGGTTTGTGTTGGGGCCGTAGAGCATGGCGAAGTTCGGGAGGGCTTCGACGGTTACTCCGTAGAGAGCGCGGGCGCCGTCCGCCCAGATATCCGACAAGCTTCGGCCTTCAGAACCGTATACCTGGATCGGGTGCATGAATTCCACTGTGCGGAAACCTGTGGCTAGCACGATGAGGTCGAATTCATGCTCGATGCCGGCGACTTGGATGCCGTTTTTGGTGATGTGGTCGATGGGGGTGGTTTCGAGATGGACGTTGGAGCGGAGGAAGGTGGGGAAGTAGTCGTCGCTGATGATGGTGCGTTTGCAACCTACTGGGTAGTTGGGGATGAATTTCTCCCAGAGGTCTGGGCGGTTGGGGAGCTGCCTTTTTAGCATGTTGATGCTTGCTGTTCGGGAGAGTTCGGCCCATTTGGAGTCTTGGTCTGCGATAGTAGCGTGGACGCTTTCTCGGATATCCATCATCCAGGCGCGTACTTTCCAGAGGGCAAGCGGGAAGTATTTAAACAGGATCTGAGCCGGTTTCCATATGGCAGTGTCCAGTCTGGGTACGACCCAATTCGGTGTTCTTTGAAACACTGTTAGCTGAGCAGCGTCGGGCGCTATTTCAGGGATTATTTGCGCAGCCGTTGCCCCTGTGAAAAGCAAGCTTTAGCTTTATATAAACAAGGAACAGAAATCGCGATGACGCCGGCATATTGGCAGAGCCATACCATTTCCGATAACAGCAATCCGCTTTCCCTTCAGATCGTAGGTCCAATCCCACCGAGCCGTGTGAATCATCTTCCCCTGGAAATCTTCGATTCCGGGAATTGATGGATATGACGGCGAATTGAGTTGGCCAACGGCAGAGACAAGGAAGTCAGAGGAGATTGTATAGTGGTCTACAAACTCCGCATCCTTCGAACCTGAGCCTACTTTGATGGCTGTTTTCCATTTTCGAGTTTTATCGTCCCATCTGGCTTCCTCAACAGCGGAGTTGAAGCGAATGAAACGGAACAGCTTGTATTTCTCGGCTACGCCGTGGAGGTACCGCTATTGCCATTCCAACAGTCACAGCTGATTAAATGAGAACACTCAGAAGTCGGGGAAGGGGTATAGCCTCGTACCAGAATTTCTTCCTGATTCGGGTATAGTCTTGACCAATTTGGGTTCTGCTTAAAGGAATAGCTGTAGAGATGAGAATTAACTGCAACCTATTAGCATAAATACCCCATCCCGTTCATCCAAAGGAGAGCGAGCAACTTCTCCCAAAACAGACGTACTATCACAACAACAGCCGGGATATTTGTTATCCCTCCACGTTCCGCCAAGTCCACCGCTCTTTTCAATGATTACGAAGTTGTGGATGTTGTTATTCAACAAGTTGATCGCGGTACACATTCCTGCAGAAACCGAAGGTTAGCAGTGACATCGGGGTAGTTACCTGCAGGCCTACATATTGGTGCCATCCAACTTGCCGGAAATGCCAGCGCCAATGATCACAACAGCAGCTTCGGCATAATTCTTGTTCCCCACCTCCATCAGGGGATAATCTCCGTTTGCCGCCATGCTATGCCTCAACTCAATCTGCAGAATGAAAAGAGTGTAGAAAACAGGAGAGGGGAATTTGATTTTCCCCGGGTTGCTGGGGAGGTTGAGAAGGTCAAATAATATTTCAATGCAGAATCATTAAAAAGAGATACTGAGAAAAAGAGGCACCACGGATAGCTCTTTATGAAGAGGGAAAGAAAGCAACTAGAATCTTGGTGCAATTTAAGGCTTGCTTCCATTTCTCTCTGCTGCGCGGGGAATGGTTAACGCAAAAAAGTGACCGGTCGGTGCCACCGTTCGACAAACAGGGCGGGGATTTCCCCACGATCCGAGGAACCAAGGCAAGTTGTGCATAGTATAATAAATACCTCTGGTGAGTTTAGAGCTTTTAGCACTGAATATAGCTCAATGGAAGATGGTTAAGATCCCAGGATGTGCTTTTTAGCAATATCCTAGAAATCTCTCTTTAAGTTCTTCCATCAGCCATAATTCATGGCCCTCGATCAGCTCGGGCAAAGTGCAATTCACATAATATTCACTGCGCATGTTTGGGCGACCGTGGGCCTCATCTGATTGACTCCAGGTATCCTCACACATTGCAGCATCTCTCCCCAGGAGATACCAGGACAGGCTAATGCCAGATAGTTTAGAGTTCGGGTGTAACTGATGAACCGAGGCATAACTAATTGGCCGTAAACGATGCACATCCCAAGGGTATACATCATTGATCATAACCGCAAATCAACCTAGGTGTTGAGACGCAGAAAGTTGGACTGGAGTGATTAACTCTGTTGTATGTAACTCACGGCTGCTGTCCCAGAAACAGAAAAGGAAAAATAGTTAACTCAGCGGAGAATGATGTCTCCCGAATATTTATCCGAACGGTCTTCCCCCATTTCACTACCTCTGCAGTCAGTAGTTAACTGATAATTAGAGCAGAGACATCAAGTCAGCAAGAATTGTTGAGCTCAAGGTGCTGCCTCTGCCGTATCCCGAGCTTCCCAACGATACAAGTAACTAGCGTTACGTGTAGTTGGAAGTAGTTGTTTGAGACGTAACTAGGAACCCAGCCTTTTCGAGCAAACACATAATGACCGAATGGCAAGCTTGGTTGATTGCAAAGGTTGCTGGCTACGAGAACGACTATATACGGGGTGGAAAATAGGTCACATGGCGGATGTGTCCGACACATAATCATTTACTGTTTAGTTGGATAAACTGGTTACTTGAAGAGAAAGGGTTAAGAAAAACGTAACTAATTGCTGCATACAGTACATTCTTACATACTCTACCAGAAAATAGCCTCAATTCAATTTGTCGGTTCGGGGGCAGGGGGGTGGGGGAGTTTCGATACAACTTCCCGCATTAGACTAGGAATTGAGAAAGTAAACAGTTATACATAGCAGTTTGTGTTTTGGCAGCTGGGTAAGTGGAAGTGGCTGGGTTGCGGGTGATATGGGTAATTGGGGGAACTAAGCTATGGTGATATCATGAAGGGGCATATACGGGGTTGGGGGTACATCCGGTTGGGAAGGGTATTGGCAATCATGGGGGTAGGCTTGGGGATAAAAATAGTGGATAGGGGAAGAAGGGTAACTAATTCGATTAAGGACAAAGGAAATGAAAAGGAAAAGGAAAACAAACAAAAGTATAGAAAACAACGGGGTTTTATAGAAATGATAGATAGATGCCCAAACAACGCTATGCTAGTGCTAAAGCTATATGGAGAAGAATGGGGAGAAGAAAAAGGACCTTTTTCTTCTTTTCTTTGCTTCTTTTTCTTTTAATTTTTCTTTCTCTTTCTCTTTCTCTTTCTCTTTCTCTTTTCTCTCTCTCTTTCTCTTTTTCTTTTCTCTCTCTCTTTCTCTTTTTCTTTTCTCTCTCTCTCTCTCTTTCTCTTTTTTTATTTATTTTTTTTGTCATTTTGGCTTATGGGAATAAAAAGTTAAGAATTGTGGGGAAGGGAGCAAAACAAGAATATTCTGACATAATGGCATTCAAATGGGGGAGGGAGGAAAGTTCAATCAGTCAGCTAGTGATTCATGGATCCGGCCATTTCAAGGGTTCGAATGAAATAAAAATTAATCAATCAATTGAGCAAGTGAACGGGAGGATGTCTTCGCATCTCGACTATTTGGGTTTTCGCCAGTAGTATTGCTATTGAATGAAATCGAGTCAATAAAACCAATGCACCTAGACGAACGAAATGGGCACATGCTGGTGGAGGGGATGAGTCATATGGAAGAAATCGAACCTTGTGTTGCTTCCTACAGCTCCGCAGACCGGGCTTCATCAAGTCATTAACAACAGCCTCCTTTCGCTTCTCATCCTCATCCAAGTCGGGGATGTAGTAATATTCGCTTTCCAGAGGTTTGCCAGCAGCATCTTTGCCTTCCCGGCTCACTTTGCCAATGCATGCGGTCGACTCTATAATGGATTTGATCTCCGGGGTTGAAAAGGCGCCGTCGGAGGTGGTTGTCTTCTTCCACAGCTCGGATGGAAGGTGACTGAGAATCGTTGACAGCGGGCTGGATGATAATCGAGAAAAGGCAAGCTGATTCACGATGTGGTTCTGCGCCTTCTCCTTGAGGGAGTCACCATCGTCTGCCTTGGCAGGTTTAGCGACGTCATGGGGGATGAGTTGGACGGGTGGTTTCCGCGTGCTGACACGAGGAGACCTGACTGGTGACTCTCTCGCGGAGAATGAAGCCAGACGGGGAAGTATATTATCGCCAAAGGGCCCGAAAGAGTGGATGATGGGATCGTTCTCCTCGTCATGTTCCGATAGATCCTCCACTTTCCCCTCGGAGGAGCCAGACACGGAGGCCTTTCGGTTCTCGATGTTGAAAGGATTGGGAATCACCTGTGTAGCATGAGAGGCCGAGCTTGAGAGCTTTTGATCATGACTAGGAGACGGTTCATCCTCATATACAACCACGGCACTTTGAACTGAGTGGCTGGGGGTCATCAATGGAGCTTCAGAAGGCAGGAGGGCTTGTACAGCAGGAGATGGAGATATTGGCGAAGCCAGCCGTCCCCGGCTTCGTAGAGGGCTGCTCGGGAGCGGATGTGAGGCGGTACGAAGCTTTCTCACAGGAGAGGCCTCTTCCCAGGTTTGATCAGAGTTAATGGTCGAGGAGGAATCTTTCTGTTCCTGTCTCGGCCACTGGACCAACACTCGAGCATCCTGCACATCGATCATGACATCCGCATCTTTGATATCAGAGGTAAATGTTTTGCCCTTGTTCAATTCATACTTTTTCCCCTGACAATGTAACTTGATTCCATTCCATCCGGTACAAAGAATCTCGATTCTTTCTCGATCAAAGGGGTTGGATGAGGGTTTATATGCGGCTTGAACATGGACCCGTGAGATCAATCGACTGGCTGATAACTGAAAATGACAAGAACCGCTGGATCTACCCATTAAAATACACTCCCCTGACTGGGGCAATGTTATCGAAGGAACAGTAGATAATGGAGCTCTTTCGGAAGCCATGGAGTGCGTTCTTGTAAGTCCATGACGGCGTGGATTGGAGCGAACAGGGGAGGAAGTCATTATTGCAGTAGACGAAGTGGGAACGGGGGTTGGATACGTCGATGCATCGTCTCCGGATTCTCGTGCCAGCCGTTTTAACGGCCGAGGAAGACTTGGGGACGACGAGGGCTCGAAGGCTGGGAGGAGAGAAGCAGGCCTCTTCACACCGGCCACAGGAGGCAGTTGAGTGCCTGCTCTTGGAGGAGAGGACTCCATCCCAGGCAGTAAGGTAAAAACACGTATTAATCGAGAAGTCTATCCCTTCCAGAATTCTATACTCTGAACAAATCGCGTCAAATTGGACCAATGGCTCGTGGAAAGGGCTATATAACGAAGTTCACGCTTACAGCATATAGAGCGTAGCAAAGATGTGAACTAAAAAGGGAAAAAAGGAAAATGAAGGCAATCAAAAGGAAAACAAGAAACAAACAAAGATAAAAAACGAAAAACAAAAATCCGACGAAAGAGAGGACCTCTCAACGGGGGAGAGAAAGGAGGAGAATTGAGGAAATGAAGTTGTGTGTGGGAAAAGATTAAGGAGACGGGGGAGCAAGACGCCAGAAGTCAAGAAACACACGCTTGGTTGGTTCTCAACGCGTTCAAACAGCTCCACCACGGCGCCTCGCGATGCGCGGCTAGGAAACCAGTAGATAGGGTTCAGGGGTGCAGCAGACAGCAGGATATACTCTGGGAACTAAAGCTGCGGGGAACCGGAACACCCCCAAATACCAACGAGGCTTTCCTCTCCTCCAATGTTCCAAGCCTAAGCACTGTAAATCGTCTGTCATAATGGCTCATGGAAGCAAGTTGTGGCCGCGGGTCTCCACCCAACAGGCTGCTGAGTCATCATCGCGACTCGCCAAATCACGTGATTGATTGGTATCGGGAGATCTGACGCTATTCCAGAAACGGAAATGGTCTGTTTTACACCACGTGATCAACACGGGTTTGCAAAACTTTTTTCGATCTAAATTAACTTAAAACGTTCCACTAAAAGAAAAAATATATATATATATATATATATAAAAAAGAACCAGTAGTCGGAAGAGATATTTAGAAGCAGAAAAAGAGGGATGTATTGCATTGTGGTGAAGATGTTTTCTTAATACGGCCTATGCTTAAGCTCACATTATTAACCAGTTTTCTTCGTGAATATGTTGCTGTTGGCTGCCTCCTCGTAGGAGATTTCGACAAATCTTCCCCGCTTCACCGTAGTTGCTTACAGCTCCCTCTGAATGCCATCTCTTCATAGACACGACTACTAGTCCTTATCTTGTTTTCATCCAGGGTCCACTGTTTCGCATCTTTCACCTCTTTTGCTCTCCGCCTCTGCGAGAACTGCGCACAGTACCGCCTATTGAAATCATAATGGGAGACCCAGCACTAGTAACCAGCCCCGCGCCCAGAGCTGCGCATAGAAAGGGTGAGTCCTGGTTTTTGTAATATTTTCCTCTCGGAACCCTTCTATTAATGAACATATCATACAGTCTGGACCACCCTTATCACCAACACAGCCTACCTCTCTGGGCTCCTGACTCTAGACTATTCCCTCAAAAAAGTCGGGTCCAAATATCCCCTCGTAGCACTCTACACGGATTCATTCCCTCCAGACGGGCACTTCGCCCTACAAGCCAGGGGTATTCCAAGCAGACATGTTCCTTACCTCCTCCCGGCTATCCACAAGGATTACAGCAATGACACCCGCTTCTACGACTGCTGGAGCAAGTTAACCCCCTTCTCCCTCGTGGAGTATGACCGTGTCGTCCAGCTGGACAGTGACATGCTGGTCCTGCAAAACATGGACGAATTAATGGATCTGGAACTCGACGATCCGAAATTGAAAGGCGAGGGCTCGCGCGTCTTCGCTGCGACTCACGCCTGCGTCTGTAACCCGTTGAAAAAGCCACATTATCCCAAGGATTGGTATGTCCTCGCTCCCTCTATCCTTCTTTCTTTCTTTCTTTCTTTATTAAGAAAAAAAAAAAACCCTCTGAAATTCGTATATAACCGCTTCCTAACGACGCAACCCGATACAGGATCCCCCCAAACTGCGCCTTAACAACCCAACACGCAGACCCCACCGGCGCACAGACGCAAGGCGCCCCATCAACCACAGGCCTAGGCGCTCTAAACGGTGGCCTCCAGGTCGTCAACCCATGCAGCTCCATCTATGATAAAATTCTAACCATCCTACAAACCCCCTCAGCGACATCCACCTACGAATTCGCAGACCAGTCGTTGCTTTCAGATCTGTTTCCCGGCCGTTGGGTGCCGCTGCCTTATATCTATAATGCGCTTAGGACGCTGCGGTGGGGAGGTGTCCATAGTGAGATCTGGAGGGATGGGAACGTTAAAAATGTGCATTATATTTTGAATCCGAAGCCGTGGGATGGAGAGAGGGTCTGGGACGGGGAGCGAGATGACAAAAATGCTGTGACGGATGGGTGGTGGTGGAGGGCTAATAGGGAGAGGCTGGAGGAGGAGAGGAAGGCGGGGATTGTGGCGGATGGGTTTTAGGGGTTGTGGTGGCAGTTTTGTTGGGATTTACCCCGTTTTCTCGCTTATATGGATGGCTATATACTGCTTTTGTGTGCCATTTTGTCCGATTGAGCTGCAGGACACCTACCAAGATTACTGTCTGTTGACACCTTCGATACCCTCGTGTTTTGGGTTCGATGTTGGAACGGATATCTAAAACGGATCAACTCGACCTGAGTATCTACTATCAGTTATGCATTGAATTGGCCTATGCACGCCCAACTCCCCTTCCAAGTAAGCTACAGAGAAAAAGACACACAGCATCCATTCATTCTTGAAAGCGCAAGTGATGATATAATCTACCAAATAAGCTGGAAAGAAAAAAAAAAAAAAAATTCGCTTCCCAGCTTTCACGACAGGGCGAGTGACGATATTGACGAGGAGCGAGACGCCCTTCTCAAGTGTCCCCTTCTCTATGCTCGATGCGTAAGCAAGCGCCAATAGCGAAGAGGACCTTTGAATTATTGTTCAAAAAAGCTTGCGTATTTATGCGAAAAGGACGAGAAGAAGAGCTTCCTCGTCGAACAAAACATGGGAGGCAAAATGGGCTTCAGAGAATCAGCATACAACGTAAGCTTCAACGTTTTCTTTCGTTCTCTTGATTTGATCATCCAATTCGCAAGCAAGGGGTGAAACGGATGCTGCAGACAAAAGCGGACTCGGGCCATTCTTAATGACTAGCAACTGATCAAAAGGTCTTTCTCTGCATGGATAATAATACCATCCGCAACTCATCCACTACAATTCTTCGATGGCTGGCCATTTGAAAAGAGTGATTGTAGCTTTTCTTCACTAGAACGAGGCATGTTCATCCACCTGATGGAGGATGGTTTGTTTATACAGCACCGGGAAACGAGTCGCAGAACATCCTGCTCTCGATTCCCGAATACAGAAATCATATCCCCTTCCTCGCTATCAAATTCAGAGCTCGTGATAGGAATCGCAAAAGAAAGGAGGGGGGGGGGAAGAATCATCTTATCCAAGTCTTAACCTGCCCTGCAAAAAATCTCCAAATCATATCCTATCATACGTGAGCCTCTAGCCCATCTCACTTACTCTTCCTCCTCACCCCCCATATCCTCTCCTTGCCAACAAAAACGCTCCATCTCTATAAAAACAAAACAAAAGCCAATAAATAAAGAGAATAAATCTCCCATTCACTCAACTACCTAATTCCATAAAAGAGGGAAGGAAAACCCCTAATAAATAAAAAATCTAAGTAATACAAGTAGAAAGCGTACGCAGGTACGGTGCGCAGTAAAAAAAAAATATAAATTAAATAAAATAAAAACAAGAAAAGAATGAGCTGAGGTTGCAGGAGCAGAATGGGAACGGTTAAAGCCGTGAATGGGGTTGGTTGTATTTGGATAATAAAGAAAAAGAATAAGATTTTGCATTCGTCACAGGTATAAAAAGGGTTTTCTTCAGTTAAAAGGGATAGTACATAATAAAAGTGGGTGGAAGCGGGTTTGTAGAAGGTGGGTTGGCAGGGATACATATTCCAGCAGAGACAAGATCAGGATTTTGCTTTCTTTCAAGACATCATATCATATCACGAGCGTGCACAGAGAAGAGGGAGATAATATGCAGATATATATGCAGATGGGCGCATGGCAATCGGGTAATCTTCATCGTCATGAAGACGGTCGTGTGTTTGTTTGGCTTTGGATTGGTAGCTGTATTGAAGTCTTGGTGTTGTTGTCTTTTTCTGCTATCTTTGGTTGTATATAATATCTCCCAGTTGCTATGTACTCCGTTATGGTAAACGATGGATGGATATGGGATTTTGTTTTTTTGTCCTTGTCCTTGAGATCCCGCTGGAACAACAGCAGCGTGAAGTGAAGAGGAGAAGAGAAAGGAGAGAAGAGAAAGAAAACTAGAAATGAGTAAAACGACAAATGATATTGAATAAATAAATAATTAAAATGAGAATCGAGAATTCAATCACTGAAGACAAATGTTGCCGTGCCAGACATAACTTGGACCTGTATGAAGATTTGTCAGCATAGGTAAAGAGGGTGACGAGCCTAAACGCGTAACAAAATGAAATAACAGAAAGGAGAGAGAAAACTTACAGTACACCCATCCTCATTCGAGCCGGTAGCTCCATGATACATCCCATTTTCATACTTACACTTACCTCCCAAATTATCACCCACAATCTCAACCTTGAAATCCAGTTTCTTATTCGTGGTTGGCTTATTCTGGAAGATAGAGATCCAAACGGCACCGTCCTTCCTGCCAACGCCCAAGTTCACGGGCGCCCAGTTGCCGGTTGGCTTGCTGCCATCACCCCATTGGCAGCCCTCTTGAATCGAGACGCCCTTGGGGTTCACGTAGTATTGGGCAGAGGTGTCCATGCCCTTCCATTTGTAGTAACTTCCGGCATCAGGACAGGTGAGTTCCAGTGTGGAGCCAGGATTTGAGGAGAGGGGAATGGTTTCGGATTCAGTCCCTAAGGGAGTAGTATAGCTAGTTAGGTAACAGGCTTTTTTATGCGGGAAAATGGTTTAATACAAAAAACATAGAAAACTTACCGGGATAATCAGTACGGCAAACAGCAACGACCTTGTCCATGGTGTTCTTGACTTGAACGCCACCAGCACCCTTAATGCAGAGTTTCTTGGAGAGGGTGGGGTTGGTGAGGTAAAGCTTGCCACCAGAGCACCTCAGGCCACCGACGGATTGGCCAGTGGCACCCTGGGTGGATGGCCATTGCGATTTTTGATAACCAGGCGGGCAAGCGTACGAGCACATAGCTCCATCCTCACACTTGTCACCCTTGATGCCAGTGCGGATGTCGCTGACAGATTGGTCCTGCACAGTGACGAACTGGAGACCGCTCCAGCCATCCAATCCCAGCCAGTCGAGGGATACGGGACCGTAGTCGGAGGGGAACTCAGAACAGGGTATCTCTCCGCTAGGGAAGTCGATGTCAACGCCATTGCCGCCTTTGGCGGGTTCGGTTGGGTATTTAGTGTCCACTGGCACGGAGATGCTTGGGATTGAGATAGGAGGTAGTTCAATCTTGGGCTCTTCGTGATAATTAGCGGCTTCCTTGGTAGGAGACGGGGTTGGGGTTGGGGTCGGGGTCGGGGTCGGGGTCGGGGTTGGTTTCTCGTAGAATTGAGCAGCCTTGGGGCTTGTGTTGGTTGGAGATGCTGAAACACAAGCGTTTTGGGGAATGTTGGCATCAGACAACTTCAAGGAGCCGTCCTGGATACCGGCACAGGCTTCCTTGGGGTCGATAATCTTGCCATCCAACTCGTAGGCGTAGACAGTGGGTCCCGGAACAACAACAACTTCAGTCGCAGCGGGATTAGGGGCACGCTTGACATGGTTGTGATGATGATGGACATTGTTATGCCTATGGGGCTGGGCACCGGTGAGAGAGCCGGCTGCAGCGACGGTCAAAACGACAGAAGTGGTAAACTTCATGGTTGGGAGCCTTGTTGCTCGCTTGTAGATTCAAAATAAAGAAAATACCCGTACTGACGTCAAGTCGCACGTAATTGATAGTAAGGACTGGCACGAGGTCTCTCGGAGACCCCTTGGTTGGTTTGTCGAGACGGGGCTAGCCTTGATCAATTGATTGATCCCTTTGCTTAAAAGAGCGAGGAGAGTCTATCTGGGAGATCAGCTGTTAAAAGGCGTGTGTTGATGACAAGGTAAAAGAATGGCATCCTGGAGGGGAGGAAGAGAAATCAAAACCATCCCAATGTTTAAGATGTAACTTTGGGATAGGGGACAACCATGTTGAAAATCATGTGGCCGGTTGTCACAGGTGATAAGATGATCCCAATCGCGAAACATCCAGAGGCAAAAAATGTCAACATGGAGATGGCACAACATAACATACACTGCAGATATCAAACTAAAACAGTTGGAGAGCCGAGTTTGCCTCTATACCAGTTACCAGTTGAAGTTGGAGATGAATTCGATGCGCGCACAACGGTAGTGATTTACGTAGAGGTGTATATCGTCACTTTTTGATCATAGACACCAAAGAGCGAAGTACGATACGGGGCAGAGATGGGATAGGGAGGGACAAAAGCAAAAGCGAGAGCGATCAGACAGCAACAGGACGAGTTTCCGAATGAGCGTGAGAGGAAGACAAGAGACTGCCTTCTTCCAAGTCGGAGGGAAAAGGAAGAAAAGGAACGGAGATGATTGAAGTCGGGGCTAGCGGGAGGGAGTGGGCAAGGGACATAGAATAAGGGAGGAGGATGCTCAGAAGGGGGAAGAGAAGGGGAAGAAAACGAAAAGGGCGGATATTACGTTATCCGAGCAACGCAGAAAGGGAGGGTACGGTAATTAAGGCGGTTAGCTTGGTTAGGTGGTAATTCCAGTACGTTGCCCGGGGCAGTTGGTGCTTGGCAGTGAGTGTCCTCCTCCATTTGCCTACACAGGTAGCCCTGCCATCCAACTACTCTCCACCGCCCTCCTCCCCACTGAATCAATGACATAGACAGATTGGGTTGACGTATCCATGCCGCCAATTTGGAAAGTTTCAAGGTTGACCCGGCCTGAACCAGGGCGCAGAGCAAGCTTGCCCAGCCAATAACCATATCCAACAGCATCCATCTGGGAGCGGACGTGGGGACTGTGGGCGGGTGTAATTACACCGCGTGTCTATCACTGTGCTACGACTTACAGCCCACGGGCACTACACTCTGCCACTGGTGCGTGGCATTTGAGCTGACTCAGGGTGGCGAGTTGGGTTTCTGAGGGGGGAGGTTGAGGGTAACTGGCACCTCATACCACTCTTTGCTGACCACCAGGAACTCGGGGCGCTCCAGGTGCTTCCTGTTGTGCCTGACTGATGATTTATTTGGTTGTGGGCGGAAATCCCGAAAGGTAATGGATCGGAACCAGTATTTGGGTACTTTGGTACCTGTGGCTCCTGTACTGGTACCGAGCCTGAGAAAATTACAATACCACCTTATGACAGCTCCACTAAACCATAATATTTACGATACAGAAACAACCAAAAAACCAATTTCCTTTTTCTCCGATTTGTGCCTGGCGCTAAACCCTTCTCAGCGCCGTCGAAGAAAACCTTGTTTCCATCCTCGGTTACGCCAAGACACACCAAGATTCGATGGTCTGCGTTAGTTTAACCTAAATACACTGCTGCCTGCCAATGGCAGCCCTTCAACTGATGGGATGGGCTGGCAGAAGCCAAATGCCGGAAGAAAAGTCTCAGGAGCCGCCAGGGTTCAGACGAGGACATCCCTGAATGGATTATGTTGCGCCTCCAATCCTCCACGGGTATTTCATGAAATTAAATACAGTACGGAGCATTACCTGGTACGTGGTAACTAACTGTGGAAGCGTTTTCGAGATTCCTAAGCACTTCCAAGGTTTGGTGCTTAATCTTGCTTTAATCTTGAACTTTTTATTCTGCTTCATAAGTTTAGGGTTGGAAATAGTGTATTGTATTTTATATCATTTTTTATTGTTGCAGATACTTGCTGGATATCTTTGTTTCTGAATGCATTGAACAATGTAAAAATCCCTCTTCTCCCCCCCCCCCCCCCCCCCCCCCCCCCCATCTGCTGACATTGTGCGTAAATTCAAATTCAATGATTGGAAACTGTTGGCATTGAGCTACTGCTGCCACGTAGACAGATGGAACTGCTGGAGCAAACAACCATTGTATACAGCGCACTCTGCATGGAGAGTACTTGACTGCCAATCAATTATCAGTCAGTCAGTCAGCCAGCTTAGTTTCCTTCAATTCATTTATCCATCCTACGTACTCTATAGTGGAGAGACTTTTGGGGACTCCAAGATCTATATAGGCGGCGCAGGACAGCTTGGCACAAGGACTCCATAACCTATTCACTCTACTCACTTTGCCCCCCTTTTGTTGCTTTGATGCAGGTCCCAAGATGACATAGTGGCCCTTCATCCCACTCCGGAGTCATTGGCATGATGGGGCCATTTTCATTGGAACAATTTAGGAGGTATGTATGTTGGTGCATCCTTTGGCGGCTATCAGCATGAGGAATAATAGTGTCTGGCAGAAGCTCAGTTTTGAGAAGAACAAAGAGGTAATTTCAATTTCTTCTGGATCGTAGGACAAAAAAATTCCAAAAGAAAGATCTGGGTACAGTTAAACATAGTTTTTTTAAAGTAAGGCCCACTTTTTTAAAACCATGACTCTGTCAACCCATCTAGAATAAGCACATTCCTGCAGAATACACTCTCTGCACATACAACCACAAATACATCTTTATTTAATCTCACCACCCTCAACGTAAGGGTTAGGGATAGGTTAAAATTAGGATTAGAAGTTAAAATTAGAATTAGTTAAGGAATCTTAAGAGCCTGAGAAAGGTGATAAAATCACTTCTGCCAAGAGCATATAAAGTTGTGTGTGAGAGATAATGTGTGGGGTGTATGACTGGTGTATGTAATTGTAATGAGCGCTAACACACACTGAAGGTTTTTCCAGCAGAGATGAGTGAGTGTACAGTTGGATATGGTTTTAACAAAGTTGAGACATGGTTTAAATCTTCATCTGGAAAAACCAGTGTGGTGTATGTATTCATTAAAACTTCATACACCAGTCATACCTCACACATATCTCTCACACAACTTTATATGCTCTTGGCAGAAGTGATTTTATCACCTTTCTCACACTCTTAAGTATGCTAACTTCTAATCCTAATAATCCACCCCTAATCTAACCCTAGCTCGAGTGTTGAGTGGTGAGGTTGAACCAGAGATGTGTTAGTATTAGTTAGGTGTGGTTAGTTAGTGAATATTACTGCAACCCTGATCGCATGTCCCCTATCTTATTTTTCTTTTCTTTTTCTTTTCTTTGGAGAGATATTGGCTAGCTAAGTTAAACTGGTTTAGTTTAGATGGCTTCAAAAAGTGGGCCCGAGGCAACTTACAAACATTCAACTTAGCCCTCCAAATCAAGAAGCATGTCCAAACTGTAACCCCGCAAAAATCAACATGTATTGGACCCACAATAACCGGCAAAAGAGCACCATGCCATGAATACAGAATGCCGTTTATTTGCAAACGTCACTCTGAAGTACGGTCTATTTGCTCGAGTTCTTCTCTCAATCTGTACCCTGTCTTTTCCTCTTCATTCAACCAGAAACTTACCATCCCCGCCATGTTGAATCAACGATTCTGACACCGTCTAATTAGTCGAGTTCTCACTTCAAATCCAACATGGTGCGGAGGATATTGAACTGTGCAATTTGCGCGAAGCAAGCGAGACAACCAACACTCCCTTCAAGATATCGCTGTTGTCGCTAGACAGGCTGATCCAATACCTGTGGGTATTTGTTTTCTGTTTCCTTTGGCACTCAAGGCACTGGAGTCATGTCTTTCTCTGCCGTGCCTGAACCTCGGTGTTTTTGAGGGATTTTGCTGGTGACGAATCTTGATGATAAAAGTTGGTAAAAGAATATAATAAACCAACACCCTCGGCCCCCCTTATTCCTCGACCGCGCTGGCAGTTGACCCAACGTGTTGTCATGTCATGGTTGAAATACCTTCCCATTCTGTGCTCTATCATACACGACCATTGGGAGTGTAGGACACGGCTTTCTGTCCCTCAGCCGTACTTATGTCACTCGCCGGCCAGCTGGTAGTTGGAAGGATGAACACCAACGAATTCCAGCTGTCATATCATATTTCTTTCAAACTTCTTTGTTTTTTGGAGAGTGGGGTCTCTTTTTGTTATGCGTATGCTGGTGCCTTTGACTTTCTCCTGCCATCCCACTGAGGTATGAGATTTCCCGAGACCATTTGATGGACTTAGCAGATGATTGAACAAAAAGAAAATAGCGCAGTTGGTTAATGTCAGTAGATTTATTTTGTGAAGCATGACCAGTAAATTTCAGAGGAAAGGGTGTATATCTTGGTACAATGGTATTTTGAAGATATCTGTGAGATGGCATTCAATCTCTACACTCAATATATATTTATACGAAAGGGTAGCCCCCGTTGATATTCAATTTCCAATATTCTCTGGGCTATCCTATAAATCTCAATTTCCGTTTCTGTTCTCCTCCAGCAGGGAGGGATATTCCTCTCCTTCTGAAAATGACCGCCTGGGATTCATAACTATGCCCAGGGCGACTGACTTAATTATCTTCCCAGAGCTACCATGGCTGATGGAACATGCTAAACCCGTGCTCTACTGTTTGCCAGTTTCTAATAGTTCCTTAGCATGGCCTTTATCAGTCTAATCCTCAGTTTTACAGATGAGTCCATGGGAAAAGTGGTGAGGGAAACTCTTCGAGTCCAATACTACCTTTGTTGGCAATGTAGCATTGTTACAATGGAGAAGGGCATCAATCAGTGATTTCACAAGGGGAGCTATTTCACAACCAGAGCTTTTCAACACCTTTCACATAAAGGCCGGTCCTGCGGAGTGGTCCAACACACTTCCTGTGAATTTGATGAACTGCATGCCATTGTTGCTGGAATATTATAAAGGAGACGGTAACGCAACCTTCAAGGCATCAACCCCTATATAGTTTTGAGTAATGGGGCGGTGGAATGGCAAAATATGAATATCAAATACTGCGCTTGTCTTTCCCATGATGGAATTTGAGCTGGTTTATATTCTTTATGTTCAAAGAGATATTTAACGGTGGTTCACGGGAGAGTTTGTCTCAAATAATGAAGATTGCAAAAGATGGATAGCGGTTAAATCCTGGCAAATCGCTACACCTAGATATTTTGGATCTCTGTGGAGATGTCATATGTATATTTCACAATCCTTGAAGAGATATTGCCATGTACACGTACAGCATTTACGAGCACTAAATCACAGAGAAATACATAAAATTATCGGCAGATGAGGAGTACGGTTTATCAAATGGCACATCCATCGTGATGCAAGGAGATAGACAACTTGGAGGAACTGAAACACGAATTTATATCATTGGAGTAGATTGCTTTCAAATTTTGCAATCCCATGGAGTAGGATTGTCATTGGATAAATTCAGAAGAATGATACCTTGTTTATTTCCAGTGGAGAGACCCAAGATCTGCACTGGAATGTTGTGATATATATGTGCGCGTGTGTGCTTATTTCATCATAAGAAATTCGATTTGTGATTTTTATGCTAGTTGCTAAGCATGATGCCAACGATTTCTCCGCAACCATGTATTTTGCAATAACGAAGAGTTCTTAATTGTATACTTATCTGTTGTAGACGAAAATTGTTTTAAGTCGGTAAAGCGAAGTTGAAATAGTTAAATAAGGTTTGGGCACAGGGAAGAACGTTTCGCCTAGCGCCAAACGGAATAACTGCTTGACCGCACTCCGATAATTTTTTGATAATTTTCTGATATCGACAACACTTCGATGGTTGGGAAACAGGACGCCGCGGAAGATAACAGGGCAAAAGGAAAGGTATTAAATAAGCCATGGCGGTGACTTCTGGTGTTCTCACTCTCAAACCTGCTTCTGGGACACCTTACCAATTGAACAATGATCAGGTACGTCTCCATATTTTGTTTGCTCTCAGCTGAACATAGCTCAATGTATATGCTAATCGAGAGAGAGATCATGTTTATAGGTCACTCGGGCTTCTACCGCACTTCTACGACATATAAAGGCGCAGGAGAGGAAAGAAGCCGAGAAATCGACGAAGAAGGATCTCCTGGCTACCAATAACGATGACGACGGATCAGATGCGGGAGAGTCCGCGGCAGATGGCACTCCAGTGTGGCTTGTTGTAACAACTAAAAAACACGTCGTGGACAAAAACCGCTTAAAACCAGGAAAAATCCCCGTTCCACATTCCCTGAACACCTCCCCGTCTCTCAGAATCTGTCTCATCACAGCCGACCCACAACGTGCAGTCAAGGACGTAATTGCCGATCCGCAATTCCCGACAAGCTTGTCATCGCACATTACCAAGATCATCGGATACACGAAGTTGAAGACCAGATACCAGAGCTTTGAGAGCCGGAGACAGCTTCTATCGGAACATGATGTTTTCTTAGCTGATGACCGCATTATTATGAGGCTGGTACAGACCCTCGGGAAGATCTTTTACAAATCCAGCAAGCGCCCAATTCCTATTCGCATCGCAGAAGTGCAGAAGGTTGGGGGTAAGAGGGTGAAAAAGGAAGATAGGAAGAGACCGCCTACTGATGAAAAATACTCTGCTGTCGCGTCGGCTGCTGTTGTTGCCAAGGAAATCGAGAAGACTTTGGCTAGTGTTCCTGTTCACTTAGCGTCTGCTGCTACGACTTCTGTACGCGTTGGCTGGGCGAACTTTGTACCGGAGAAGTTAGTCGAAAATGTGGAGGCGGTTGTTCAGGGCCTGGCGGAAAAGTTCATCTCAAAGGGATGGAGGAATATCAAGTCTCTGCATCTGAAGGGTGCTAATACGATGGCGATGCCCATTTGGCTCGCGAGTGAATTATGGGTGGATGAAGGCGATGTGCGAGAAGATGAGGATGCTAAAGCTATCGAAGTATCGAAGAAAACGAGCAAGAAGCGAAAGTCAATTGGAGAGGAGGAACCTACGAAATCAAAGAAGTCGAAAACCGGTGAGGGGGGTGATGATGACGATGCAGAATTGAATGCGTCGAGAAAATTGAAGCTACGCGCTCAGAAGATGCGGGCTTTATCGGACGTTGAGAAGGACGCTGGTAAAAAAGTTACAGTAGTCTCAGCAGCTTCCAAGGGAGCTTCAACCCCCAACAAGAAGAAGTGAAAGTTCTTTTCAATGTCTTCAGAGAATGATCTTTCCCTTTTGTTCATTGTTTATTATCCAAGAGTGTTAGTTCTTGGGGTGCATTTGGAGTTTCAGTGTTATAATATATTGCAGTTTTAGTTAATGATTGAAAGTCTATCGGGCCAAGTTTCGATACCCAGAATTAACACAAAGGCTATATCAGGCAATAGGCATTATCATATTTGCATCCTCAAATTATCTTTCGTATATCCGTTGCATATTAAAAGTATTGTATGCCCAGCCGGGAGTGATTTTTGGGCCAAATCGGATTAACCGTGAATTTCCGAAGGGGTTTGCTTAGTCATCCGAAATACCGAACTTCGGGGCTCTGAGAACCTTTTGTGACTTACAAAAGGGCAAGAGAAAGAGGATTCAAATAAAAGGAAGATACACGTCCAATCTTGCCCGGCAATGAATTCCGTCTTTACTAGACAATCAATTCTTCGGGCGGCCGCTTGGCCACTGTCTCAGCCCGTTTACCGTGCCCAGCTCTCAGCACTCTCCCGGCTTGTCTCCACACTTGTGGTTCTTGAACAGCGCAATGGCAAGATTCAAGGTTCATCTCTTTCGGCGATATCTGCGGCACAGAAGTTGGGAGGCTCGGTAACGGCGTTTGTGGCGGGGAATGGTGTCAAGTCTGGTGCGGCAGTGGAGGCGTCCAAGATTAAAGGCCTGGATAAGGTCCTTGCAGTAGATAAAGCGGCATATGAGAAGGTAGGATACCGATTTGAGTGGACCGGAAAGTCCGCTGGATTACGCTTGATTAGGTGTCCTGGTTGCAACACGCAGTGGTCGGCATGGGATTTAATCGTGGCTAACTGGGTACATGGCACATATAGGGATTACCTGAGAACTACGCTCCCCTGCTCGTTGAGAATATCAAGAAGGAGAGATTCACGCACGTTATTGCCAGCCACGGTGCTTTTGGCAAGAATGTCCTACCCCGAGTTGCGGCACTGCTGGATGTCCAGCAAATATCTGATATTACAGCCATTGAGAGCGAAGATAGTGAGTTGCACCATTCCAATGGCCATATCGGAGAGTCAATAACCACCTACTCGGCTGACGCAATCTTCCAAATTATTTACAGCTTTCGTCCGACCCATCTATGCCGGAAACGCCATTCTTACAGTCCAATCTACAGATCCCGTGAAGGTTTTCACTGTCCGAGGAACCGCCTTCCAAGCCGGAGAGACCACCGGAGGCTCCGCGGAAATTGCAGATGGCGCTGATCCCAACGTACCATCTCCCACTGAATGGGTATCAGAGGACTTGGCCAAGAGTGATCGCCCTGATCTTGGCACTGCTTCCCGCGTCGTTTCTGGAGGCCGTGGTCTTAAATCAAAGGAGGAATTTGACAGACTGATGCCTCCACTCGCCGATGCTTTGGGTGCTGCTATCGGAGCTTCCCGTGCGGCTGTCGACAGTGGTTTCGCCGATAACAGTCTTCAGGTTGGCCAGACTGGAAAGAATGTTGCCCCCGAACTGTACCTCTGCGCGGGTATCTCTGGCGCTATCCAGCATCTGGCCGGTATGAAGGATAGCAAGGTTATTGCTGCGATTAACAAGGATCCTGATGCGCCTATCTTCCAGGTTGCGGATGTTGGCTTGGTGGGGGATCTATTTGAGAAGGTCCCGGAATTGACTGAGAAGCTGAAGAAACAATAGAAAATATTAGAGCGTCATTTATTGATGTGTGTTATATATACTTACATATTTGTTTCTCATTATTTTGTCTTCTGGGGTTATCTTAGGCCATTACCGCTTCGCTTTCACATTTTTGCTGACCGATTCCAAGTTCTCACGGAGGGTTTCTTGAGCAAATATCTATGACGAACTCGTCGTTTAAATGTATGTATATACAGCATAACCAAATTTTGTATCGCATGCATGAAAACATGTATTGCATACCAAGATATCTAAACTAAATCAAGAACCAGACGCAAAATACATTTTGTCCTTAGGCCTGGGGCTTTTCGTGTTTCTTCCCAGACATTTTAACCATGTACTCATAAATTTTAAGTGGCAATAAAAAAATCGCAAGATGGTGTCGTGGTGTAGTTGGTTATCACGTGAGTCTAACACACTCAAGGTCCCCAGTTCGAGCCTGGGCGACATCATGATATTTTTAGCAGTAATTTTTGTTCCATTTCCCAGCGATTGGTAACTACAAGAAACGCAGCCCATAAAATAAAAAGGCTTCAATTTGTAAGTTTTGCCCACGTGGCATTCACGCCCTCATTCATAAATACGACTGCAACAATATATAAAGTTAAACAATATCAATCTCGAGAGGGAACATAAAATCGAATTGAAATTGACACCTTCAATGTACGGGATTTCACAAATGATAATCAACTGCACATGGTTGTCTCTACTTCATGAAATGTGATGTTTTCATTGAGGTCAAACACTTGGTCTGAGCGAGCCAAAAGGTAAAAAAGACAGACTTCCAACAACAAATCTTGACGACCTGTGTGAAAGGGATAAAAGGCATAAAACAGTTTGATAAATGACACCATCCAGGCTCGAACTGGAGACCTTGAGTGTGTTAGACTCACGTGATAACCAACTACACCATGGTGCCTATTGCTCGATAGGAGATTATCTGCTCGAACAGAAGATTTTCAGTGGGAGGGCCATGAAATGCGGTTTCGGTTTCGATATGTCCTTCACGAAAGAGAGACTAATTGTAATTGCATCCATGTGTTAACTTTGCACTGGGACATTGGGTTGGATTGCAATTTCTCTGTTTGGCTTCGCGGTATCAGTTGTTTTTTTACAACCAGCAGCAAGAACAACTACCAGTATTTGGGCATGGGGGGCCCGATATGTTAAGTTTCAAATATTTCAACGTAACTGCAAAAATAGCACATGGCATGTTGAATTGGCCTGGTTCTACAGAATTACGTGGCGGCCCAAAATTAAATACAGGAAACATAAACATCATCGCTGATTTAAGCGAAATAGAACAGCAAATTAGCATAAGCCAATTATCTGGCAGTATGCGATGAACTAATCTGCAATATGCTTCCCTTGCTAGATCCTTAAGCTTTCCTTCTCCACCTTCAAGCTCCACACACCGTATCAACCCTCCATTCTATTGAATGAACTGAGGAAGCGCTTCGTATGACTCCTTGTTGACAAGCAGTGCCATGTCGCGTTCAATGACCAATACATTGTCCTCAAAAATATCCAGATTAAAAATCTGAAGGCAGACGGAAGACACGTGCCTCCCACTTTAGCTCTCTAGTTTATGTGGGGGGTTTGGTTTGATTCACTCTTTGTGGGGAAGGGACTTAACCACTCTTACGCCTATCACGTGGAGTGGGGCAGCTGCCGGGCAAAACCACGCCCAACAGTTCAGATCTCGGCTAAGCTCTGACATTAAGTTTGCTCAGGAGAATGGAACCTTAGTCATCGGAGGAAGAACGGCTCTAGACCTTTGGGAACTTTAGCCTTTCCCAAGTTCCTTGCAGCTGCGCAAAGATCCCCGAGTCAAACTGTGAGTCCGGGGACCGCTTCTGGCATCAAACCACTGTCCGATTACCATTCGGGGCAAGCTCTGACCCATAGTGAACTAACTCTGTGAAGTGAGTCAACCCAGTACGGAGGGGGTTTCGAAATATCGACAAGGCGCTTGCGCTACCCTCGCGGTGGTGGCTTGACAATAACTACTGCCTAGGGGGAAGCTGACATATGCAACTCGCCTGGATCCTGCCTCAATTCATCGATGCACCCTTCTAGTGATCAGGTAATGACGTCAGTATGTTGAATTATTTATTAGTCAACGTTGATAGAAGAGTTGACAAACAAAAGCTTTGATTGGAAAGTGGATGTGACTTACTAATGCAGTTACAGAATTTGGGTTTCTAAATTGTCAATAAGGCTGCATGTGTATGTTTCTGCCGCCCTTGAGATTGTGAGGAGTGCATTGGTAGTTATATAAGAGGGCTTCAGGTCCCATAATATCCTCGTCCTTGTTGCCTCTCATCATCCGCTCAAAGCATCCAAACATTTGACTGTCAGTATCACCCCATTCTTCAAACAAGTTGTCAATGATTCAACTCTGCTCCTCACCATATCTCTACCTCGGAAGATAAATACTGCAAAGCAGCCTACGATATTTTACGAACCAACCCTCTCCGTTCCAATGCCATCCAAGGGATCTACCACAGCTTCTCCTCCTACCCCCGCCTCTACACCTCGCAGTTCCTCAGAATCGAGCATTGAACGCCTGAAAGCCATCCTTCAGACGGCGAAGAAGCCATCACCTACCGATGCCAAACCAAGCCCGAAGAGCAAGGCCGTTACAATGGAGGCCCGGGCTGTGTATTTTTCGATGAAATGATTTACCGTGTAACATAATAGGTGGACAGCACCTCTTCGCCGTGTTCAGCTCGTTGCCTGCTACAACGCGTCGGAAAGGCGATGCATTTTTGTGATGGTGTATGGCATTTGGATTTATGAAATGCACGGCCGGTACTCGAGGGCTCGAGTGCCCATTATTTCTACTGGTTTAAAATTGATTTTTTGTATACCTCTTAACTTGGTGATGATAGATTGATTCATTTCCTTTGATAACAGGAGTATGTTGGGAACTGGCAATATTCTTTCTTAATTGTTTGCGCCTTTGTCATATTCTTGATATCAGTTTTGGTGTTTGCGGTCATTAATTTGGCTGCTTTCACGAACAGATAGTTATTAGAACCTACCTCTATAATCTCATATACTTCGCCAGCAATGCAGGCCTTGCTCTATAAGAGCTGAGCCTTTCTAGCAAATGAAACATGAGAAAGCTTTGCCAAACTGCTGAAGTAAGTGGCGGATTTGTAATTGAACAAGATTGCAGTCGAACGTGGTTTTCAAAAAGTTATATGCGATTTTAAATTTTGGCTGGCAAAACCTTCAGTGTAGTGAATTATATATATCATGAAACCTTTCCACTAAAATTAACATACACTAGCACATCTCACCTATTTCACACCTATCTAAGTGGTAATGATTTATCATATTTCTCCTGCCCTTACTCTTAACTAACTTTAATTTGAACCTGCTTCTAACTCTGGTATTGAGATAATGAGTTGAATAAAAATATGGCAATATATACCAAGTATGTATGTAAACTGTGTTGTTTATTTTAATGTGGTTTAGTTTCTACTAAGATATACTCTTTATTATCATTATATTCAACTCCATGCATTCTATACTAATTAATTTAATATGTCAATTATCTTCATAAAAGCTTTATATTCTTAAAGAGCTAAATTTTTTTTTTTTAAATAATTAGAAAAATTTAATTGTTATAATGAATATGCTGCTAGTACTTTTTTGTAGAATAAAAAAATTCATAAGAGAAGAAAGAAAAGATGAATAAAAAATGAACATAAAAAGTTTTATATAAGTTAGAGTGGAGAAAAAATAATCTGAATATAAATTGTTTTAATTATAAAAATCATCATCAATTAGATGTTAGTTTATATAATATATAAATATAAAGATTAAATCTACTTTATTTTAATTGATGCTTTCTACTAAACTATATTATATGAAGAAATATCTTATTTAGTTCATGATGAAATATATTATTTACATTATTGTTTATATTGCATTTTTTCAAAACTTTAATTATTTAAATAAATTTTAAACTACAGCTTAGTTTCTTTAATTTAAAACGAGTTCTTTTATTTATAAGCTCAGTCTTTTATATTTAGTCTCTCTGAAACACAATACAGTTTATAAGCTTCTAAAGCTTAAGACTTTTAATAATATATTTAAAGCAATAGAGTGAGTAATTTTTTTAGTACTATTATATAAAGTTTGCTTATTCTTATTTATTAAGTAATTAATTAATTGACCAGCAATAAATGCAGATGATCACAGTAAAAAAAAGATTCTATTACACATTACTAATGCCAAAATAAACTAAAAAAATAAAAATTACATTTTCTTTTGAAAAAAAGTTTTTAGCAAATGCTGAAATATTATTATATGAGCTTAAACAAGAAATAGAGCTTATACAAAAGAAGTTGAAATGAGTGGACTATAAGTAATAAAGTGAGTTTTACAGGAAATATGACGTGTAGAGAAGGGAATCATAATTCAGAATTACTCATTGGGGGAAGAGAATAACGATGCTAATTAATATATAACTATTATTAGGAGTTGTTACATAATAAAATTCGTTCAGATCTTCGAAGAAGTTCAGTGTTCTAGTAGGGTGACCAAAGTTGATCACGGTTTTGAAAAAGTGGGCCCAGCTTGCACACCAAATTCAACTTTTAAAACAAGTACATCTGTAGTTAACCCTTATTTTAGCTGATTGTAGATTGGTGACCAGAATTGATCATGGTTTGAAAAAAGGGGGCCAACTTTTAAACAACTTTCAACGGAACCCCCCTGTTTAAACCACACTGAAGGTTTTTCCGGGCTGACTTTTGAAACCATATTCAACTGTACGCCCATAAGTGGCAATAGGGTTCAATTTCGAGGGATCTTAGAGTTCTCGAGTATTCTGGAAAGACTAGATTGGAGAATTTCTTTAGGGGGAAAACTAGAAGCTTGACGATCATTGCAACAAACTCCTTGTCATACAGAGCTCCAGTTATTCTATTTTAGGAAACAGGGATTCCTAGCATCGGTAGGGTCCATTACAGAGAATGCCGGTTGCGCTGATCCGGCTGCAGAATCTCTTTGTTTATGCGCATGTCGGCTGATGTTTAAGGGTCGGTCACCGAGTGCCTCTGTCTGGGATCTGATAGGAAAGCAACAGTTGCATGTCCGGAGCCCAAGGAAACTGCAAAATTGAGTCCGGATATTGATGGGGCAGAGACAGTACCAGTATATGGTGTTTTTCTTGACGTCTGGCTCGGAGCCTTTATAAAATCCACTGAAGCTAATGTTAGGATTCTGTCTGTTCAAAGCTGAAATTTAAATGACAAAATCCAGATATGTGGCGCAAATCGTATCTCTTTATGTGCCTGTCGCATTGCAATATTTTATCACCTGTTGAACTACCTGGTTGAACAAAATTTCCCTCCTGTGATAGCATCCATGGGGTTGTTGCTTGGATGCAAACAAATTCGCGAAATGCTTCACTGACAGGTAACTATTGATGAGTCATTGGTGATCTGATCCCGCCTATGGCCATCGCATAGGTCGACAGAACAGCCCTTAACTTCGACATATTATTTCCTCAACCAAATGAACAATACTGCGTAGTCGTTCGCCCCAAATTCTCGCACTTAGAGTGTCACACAGTTCATTTTTGCATCATTTATATATAGCCAGTATCCGCCTGCCGGAAATTCGGGGAATGCTGTACCGTTTCCGAGAGTTCCCTTGACATGTATCACCCTGGCCCATCCTGAAATATCGACTCTTGCATGCCGCCATTCCTTGGTCCCAACCATAGCATCCTCTTTCCAAGATTTGCTTTCTGGAATAGGTGGCATGTGAAGGCCAAGGTCGATGGGAACACGTGAACTCGAAATTGGAATGCTGGGCTTGGATAAGATCGTTGTGGGGGAGAAGTCGAGGGCGACAAACGGCTGATCTGGGTTAGATGGCAAGGTTATTTCCACCCGAGAATAGGGGATAATAGATGGCGTGTCTGACGGGGTAAATTTAAAGTTCGCCAGCTGATAAATATTTTGGCGATTAGTTGAGATAGATTATCTACGTCAGACTTGGGTATAAATAAAGTAAATAGGAATATCTACATGTTTCGGAATATTCCAATTTTTGCGCCCTGAATACAGGGAAGAATAATGAATAATCAGCGAGACTCAGACAATGGGATGAACGTCCCGGGACATAAGACATACCGTTGTAAATTGACTCCTTTTTGGAAACATAGATCCTCGTCACCCGTGGTCTGCTTATCCCCTTATCTGGGACCTCAAACCATCCTGGCATCCACAATATTTCATCATATGGGCCTACTCATGAATAAGAAAGCGTGAGCTGTCTATCCTCAAATCATATTTGACATTCAACCGGTCATCGCCTTACCGACAGGCGTCTCCAGATACCTTACTATCATCACCGTGCACGCCCGCCCCTTAAACTGGCCACTCGTGGTCGGGTCAGCAAATGTTGACTGACCCTCCAAGTCTGCATAGGATGCTTTAGGGAGACATTTGGCACGACTGATGGTCCAGAAGAACTGAGCTTTCATATTCATCCATGGTGACGGTTTATCTGAGAATTCAGTCTCGGTGGTCTGACCACAATTTTCGAGAGTTTGGCTGGGTAGCTCAGACATTTTGAACTGTATATTATGTTCACCTCACATGCAAGGACATTGGCTCAAAGATGATAGTTTTCAAGCTGTTGGGTAGTTACGTGGCATTGACACTGGCACGTCAGCCTTGCTTGCTGGGCGTTCCTTTTATCCCGTGGACTCCTGAGGATAGGAACGTTGTCAGTAGAGGAGAAAAGCAAATAGGCTACGACTGGTAAGGGTACAACTTGGCTTGTTGCTTGATCAAGCCGATATCAAAATTTAGGAACACGCGTAGATACGTTTCAACGTTGGAGGTGGTAGAGCTCTGAGCTCCCTTAGTCCCTCTGTTGGTTGATTTAAGCTTTTTCTGCCAAGAAGTCTTGATTCCACCCTTTTTAGTCGTTCTTTGACTTTTGTTTCTAGATCTGACTATAACGTCTCCTCCAAGACCCCGCGGTTGAGAAGTGACATGTTATCATTTGATGATGTTGTGCCCTATTTACCACGACCTTGGGTGTATAGAAATAGCGCATTGTATCTAAGGAAGAACTTTAGTCGTCCGCAAAAGCAACGTACGGAGACACCTTCGGAACCATCTCGATTTCTAAGGAGGGGGCTGATAATGCAATGAGGTGCCTGAGATGGTAAATTTTGCGATCCTGATGAGACCAACTATCGGACTGGACAAAATGCCTAGCCTCATAAAGTCATGACATTAAACCTAATGAACTCATGATAAACACGTGTTACTTACATACGTCGAATGAAATAAGGTTCTATCTACGTTTGCCAACCTTTTGAAACCCCCCCCCCCCCCCCCTCTCCTTAGCATACCTACGTTTATAACCCTGATAGGAACTCGCTCAGCGTCACCTGTTTCCTAACCGCATTAGAAAACCCCTCATGAAAACTAACCCACGCTTGTTCATGCTCTGCCGGCGCTGGAGGCTTAGTGGGAACGCCGTTGCTAGGACCTATTGAATTGGGTTGTGCTTCGTTCGCGATCACCCGCCCAAAGAAATCAAGTTTAGGTCCATTTAATCTGGCAGCCAATATGGAAGATGCTACACCACTTGGGCCGTTCTCTTTGGGATAATTATAGTCCTCGTGGGATTGATTGCCGCCTTTCGGTCCGGTCATTCTTGCTTGCCCAGCTTTGGACCGCTGGCGGAGGATATCCTTTTCATATTCTTGCTGAAGAACTTGGCGGACGGCATAACGGACCGGTGCTGATGATCCGACGCCCTTCAGGTTGGAAAATGTGGTTAATGTGTCAAGGGGTCTGATGGCAATAGTGTTAGCAAAGAATACTGTAAGACGGCTGTTGTGAAGACTGAGAGGGATGTAGGGTCAAACAGGAAGGGGAGGCGAGGCATGGCGACGATACTTACGGTTCCATCCTGTAAATCCAACCATTGTGGAAACCAGTTTCGCTCTCAATCCTTGCATGCTCAAATTTTACCCCTATGCCACTCATTACTCTGACTGACAAACTTACAAGTGCACGCTCGCTTTCTTTTCGCACACTGGCGACACTCCTCTGACCCCCACTTCCACCAACAATCACCGGTTTTATCCCTGGAGCTAACATTCTGGTAAGATTCGGGATGAGCTCTGTGATAATTGATTCAGTGGAGCGGAATGTGCGCAGAAGGGCTGGGGAAAACCTCGACTGGAACTCGGTTATTGTAGCATGGTTGTGCTTCTGCGCCTCAAAGGCTGCAAAATCTGCTCTTGGACCTGACAACGGGTGTTCCTCTCCATCCTCTTCGATGTTCACCAGGTTTTTGTCGCCGTCCCCGGGTCTTCGGTTGGAGGAGGCAAACAAGTGATGAAATGCCACAACTGACTGGCTTAAGTATGGGTTGAGTTCCCAGTCTTGATTCGTGTAGACTTTGGAGGATATCATGTCATGGAAATGAAGCCATTCGTAGGCTGCATTAGGTTTGGAGAGAATAGTATCGTCTTGATATGCTTGTGTTGGGTAAGCGGTAAAACAGTCCGTGATGCAGCGGTCATATTCTCCTGCAGCGTCAACCATTTCCCTCAGGCGGGTAATTGCATGACGTTTGCGAAAGTTGGAGATTCCAACAGGAGTTTTTACATTACCGCCAGAGAAGGGATCTTGGAAGGTTTGGGCAGAGATAGGTACATCTGGGAAACCTGCTCCATCAAGGAAAACACGCTCAACAATATCTTTCGTTCCGCCCCGTCCTAACGCCCGCGATGACCCTCCATCTCTTACAGAGTCGATTGAGATGTGTTGCTCGACCCATCTCCTTGTAAGTCTGATATCTGAAGTTGGGCTGGTCGCTCGAAGCTTTTGTGCTATCCATTCTCCAGCTACTAAGACGCGTCTGATATCACCCTCTCCAATACCGCGATTGTTGGTATTACGGTCTCTGCTACTACTCAGGCCCCATGAGGCTTCGCAAAGGCGTCTCACTCCGTCTCCATCACAGGGGATGCCCTCTCTCTCGAATACAGTCTTCATTCGCAAGACCACTTTGTCTAGAGATGCTTGTCGAACATGGAGAATTTCAGCGATGGAGGACGTTCGTAATGGACGGAGACTAGGGTGGTAAACATCATTGCATATAAGAATTAGAGGCCGAAGGAGGAGGAATTTATCTCCTTTTTTATATCTCCTTTTGTGAATCGAAGCAGATTCTGAGGTGGAATGGGAGTTCTTTCGGTCCAACATCACGAGGTCGATCAGTGCCTTCATGAAACCTCCCTCGCCGCTACCACCTGAACCACCAACTACCCCATCGACTTCATCGACAACGACGCAAACAGGCTTGCCAGCTTTCCGAATCCTTTTACCATCGGCTTCAACGCTGATACCTTTCACATTTTCAGTACCCACCGCATCTCGAATTCTACCCTTGACAATATCGCGACTTCTTTCGTCACTGGCATTTATCTCCAACACTTCGTATCCTGCCTGTCTTGCGCATACATGAGCCAGAGTGGTTTTCCCTAGTCCGGGAGGCCCTGTTAGGACTAAGACTTTTCGGTGGGTGCGTTCTCCAGCGTCATTCCCTGTCGTGTTCTTGGGCTTTAGTTTTGCCAATCCGGGAAATACAATAGCGTCCCATGATTTAAGCCAGCGCAAAACAGATCGATGAGTCCTCTCATCCCCAACGAGATCCTTAAATTTCCTGGCGCGATATTTTTCTGTCCACATAAGAGTTGATCCTTTAATTGTCTTATTAGCACTCGATGTTTCGGTGGAGGGTTGGTGGGAAGGAAGCCGTGAGCGACAGGCAAGATCTTGGGCATCTTCAACTGTGATGTCGTCCAGCAATCTGTGAATGTCAATCCCGTAGTAGCTTTTTTGTGCTCTCCCTGGAGCTGTAGTTGAACGCTCCGCAATTATTTGCTCATAAGGAATCGACGAAGCCACTTCCCTAGTTTGGACATTCACGATTCTATCTGAACATGTCTGGATGGAGTAGTAACTTTTGGCCAGTTTTTGTGAATTATGATGTACCAATGGTGTAAAGAGGGATTTTTTGCTCGGCTTTGCGTTTTCAAGGGTTTCAAATGAGGATTCGGTCGAATTGGTAGACGGAGTTTGGTTCGCATTTCCATTCTCGCTGATACTACTGAGCACGGACGGTGTTCTTGTATTTGGACTCGGAGGGCTTGTGTTCAATGCTGTATTTGATGATGCTGAATTGGAGACTTCATCCTGCAGTCCAGGTTTTGGCCCACGGGAGGCAAATGGATTTCCATCGTCCTCACTCTCAGAATCATCCTCATCAATAAACGGTCCGATCAACTTCGGGCGCTTGGGGGAGAGAGGCTCGAAGGCATCTTTTGGTTTCCTTTTCCCTTGGTCTGCATGTGAACTCCCGTCGGACTCTGCATGTCCCGTATTGATGGACGGTGGTAGCATTTCCACATTTATCGAAGGCGATGAAGCGCGGCAGAGCGTCTCTGTCGCAAGATTGGCTGCTAGGAGGGACATGTTCCACGATTTATCTGGTTATGTAGAAATCCCTAGTTACTACTATTGTTAGAAACTACATTCCACACCAAATTGTGCCATATGTGGAGAACGCCCTGGAGCCCGCGGATTTTGGCCCAATCCATGATGAGTGGCATTAACGTACTTGCTCATAAACCATCGGACAACAGGTAAATATCGACAACTATCAAATTGTAGTTACCGGCTGAAAGAGGATAAAAGTAATATCACATAAACTATAGTAATGAAAAATTGAGGGCTTACGCAGTAGTTACGACAACTGCAAATATCGCATTGGCAGAACCCTCAATAGTGGTTCGCAATCTGCACTCCAGGCAGAGTCTCTCCCATCATCAAAGTCCTTGAGGAACGCGATCACGGGTTTTGGGTCGTGTTTGATTTGAGGTACCTTGAACCAAGTTGTTAGCCTTGTTATGCTTCGCCACTTCACGTGATCTAACTAGCCCTATTGCACGTGATCTATAGAGTCCGTAGAGCTAGCCTCCGCCTCCCAGAAGGGATATTCGTCATCACCACTAACTAATTAACTAGTTAACTAGTTAGTTAATAGTTAGTTAAGTTAAGTTAAAGTCTAAGTTAACTAACTAACTGACTAGTTAGTAGTTATGTTAGTAACTAGTTAACTAGTTAGTTAGTTAGCTAGCTATCAATTTCCGCTGACTAACACCGATGTTGGGAAATATGTTGATCCGGTAAACTGCGCGCTTTGTCCATTTGCGCACCCGTAGGACGCCTGCCACTGCCACTCTAGTCCGGATGTGGCTAGCCGAAAGTGCCTCCCAATCGCGACGACTTTTCAAAGTTGATCATACTCAACAGATGCTGAGAGATAAAACGCCCTATCATCATTCTCAACTTTGACTTTGGACCTGCATATTGGCTGTTGTCTGTGTGCATCGGGTTTCGCATTTTGCTTTGTGGGCTTCTGAACACGGCCTTGGTGACCGCTTTAATTTGACAGCGCATCCATCTTCCCGCGCAGGTGTTAGCCTGGACCGATTAAGGCTGTAACCTTGCTTTATTTCTTTGTGCCACATACAGAATGGAGGATCTAAATGCAGCCTCAAGCGAGATGATTACTGATGACCAGGCGGTCGCTCCTCTCCAGGATGGGCAGCCGGGAACTGAGATGCCCACCACCACCCATTCTTCCAGTCAAGGCTCAGGTACGTTGCGTTCTCACCATAATTTATGACCTCTGAAGCTATTTTATGCTTATATAGCCTTTTTATGCGACCTCATTGTGCTTATATTATCATTTGTGGCTTAGGCTCGCAGTCTCAACCCCTTTCGCCTTCTAAAGCAAATCAGGAGGCTGCGATTTCAGATAATCCCTTAGATGCGCCTGCGTCACCAAAGCCTCAAAACGAAGAGCAAGAACCAGAAGACGAGAAAATGGGGGGAACGGATACAGAATCGAAAAGAGAAGACGGTGTAGTGGGCGACGAAGCTGGCGAGGGCTCCACACCCCAGCAGCAATCAGCTGAAAATGTTGATGGCCAGTTGACACAGACCAAAGCTTCTCTGGAGGCATCGGCACGTTCACACCTGGTAGCTCAAACACATGCTATCATTCTTCCAAGCTACACGATTTGGTTCGATATGAACACGATTCATGCTATTGAGAAGAAGTCTCTTCCGGAGTTTTTCAATAGTCGAAACCGTAGCAAAACTCCTGCCATCTACAAGGACTATCGCGACTTTATGATCAACACTTATCGCCTGAACCCTGTCGAGTACCTTACGGTTACTGCGTGTCGACGAAACTTAGCTGGTGATGTGTGCGCGATTATGCGTGTACACTCATTCCTGGAGCACTGGGGCTTAATCAACTACCAGGTACGCAAAGCAATAAACATGTGTATATTGTTGTCTAACTTACCCAAACAGGTCGACCCTCAGACACGTCCATCAAACCTTGGACCCCCAATGACTGGCCATTTTAGAATTACGGCAGACACTCCCCGTGGCCTGCAGCCGTTCCAGCCCGCACCCAACACAATTGTCACTCCTGGTAAACCCCACCCATCCACTGAAAGGGCCGCGTCGGCTACTCCGATCCCTAAGAGTGATCTTAACCTCGAGATCCGCCGCAACATCTATGATGAGAAGGGTAAAGGCATTACATCCGCTGAGGACAAAGAAAACCAGACGAACGGCGAAGCTCAAAGTACAAACGGAGCCGGCGGAGATTCTTCCATCAAAACCATGGAAGCTGCCGCAAAGGAAACGAAAAAGATTTGCCACTGCCATTCCTGTGGTATTGACTGCACAAGGTTAAGATTCCATTATGCGAAATGTGTTCCAGTGACGACTAATTCTAATGCTCCGGATTCGAAATACGATTTGTGCCCGAACTGCTTCCTACAAGGCAGATTGCCGTCCTCTCACAATGCCTCAGACTTTGTCAAATTGGAGGATAGTCCGTATACTACTATTCCAGATCGGGATGCTCCATGGAGCAACTCTGAGCTGCTACTCCTTCTCGAGGCATTGGAGAACTTCGACGACAACTGGCGACAAATTGCTCGACATGTCGGAACACGTACCCCTGAAGAATGCGTCATGAAATTCCTCCAAATGGAAATCGAAGATAAATATCTGGAGGACACGCAGGATATCTCCCTGATGAGTTCTAGGAGCGGAAGAGAGCCTATTAGCCAACTTGACAATCCTGTGCTCTCCGTTGTATCTTACTTGGCAGAGATGACTGAGCCAGCAGTTGCGGCAGCGGCGGCAGGTCGATCCGTGGAAGAAATACGCCGCAAACTCCAGAAGCAACTCGAGCAAGGCTTTAAAGGTGCTACATCTGCAGATAACCAAGAAAAAGATAAGGACACAGACAAGGGTAAAGAGGAAAAGACTATGGAATCCGAGGACACAATGGAAGTCGATATCACGAACGAAGGTGATTCGACGTCAGTCGTCCGGAGCACAGTAGGCGACAAACAATCCTCGCGCCCTT
This sequence comes from Paracoccidioides brasiliensis, assembly GCF_000150735.1. Taxonomy (NCBI): domain Eukaryota; kingdom Fungi; phylum Ascomycota; class Eurotiomycetes; order Onygenales; family Ajellomycetaceae; genus Paracoccidioides; species Paracoccidioides brasiliensis. Next base: position 565,128 of record NW_011371367.1, read on the forward strand.
CCATCGCATCTATCGGCCTGGGCACTGCTGCTGCTCGAGCAGCAGCTTTCGCTTCAAATGAGGAGAGGGAGATGACGCGTTTGGTAGCTACGGCCGTTAACATAACTCTGCAAAAGTTCGAAATCAAGCTGGCACAGTTTTCTGAGCTGGAGAAGATTGTTGAGGCTGAGCGCAGAGATTTGGAGCAAGGTCGTCAGCAACTCTTCCTTGATCGTATGGCGCTTAAAAAAAGGATTAAGGAAGTTCAAGAGCTCCTTAAGAATGCCTCCTTGGCGGGGCTGGAGGAGGGAGCTGCAATGGTGCTCGATGCGGAAACAGTTGGTATAACAGAACGATATGAATTCCAGCAACCACCTGCTGAACAAGCGAGAAGCGTTCGGCCTCCAAGCACGCAGGAGGATGATTTCAAAACATTTTCTCTATGAAAATTGAATAAAGGAATGGTGATATGAGGTCAGGGATAAAACTGAATTCATCTAGTAGGTTGCTTAGGGTCCCTCCTCTCTCCACCAACGGCGCAACGTATCTTGGATAGGTTTCTTATGTTTTATGCTTTCAGTTATACACTTTGGTGGGGCGCTCTACAGCGGGTGGAGTTTGTTTTTGTTCCATTTCCACCTTTCCTTTTCGATGATCTTTCGCCTGTTCTGCCTTATGGATCTGGCAGAATGTCGACAGTAAACTTAATTTACAACCCATTTGCTCCCTAAATTATGCTCAAAAATGCCTAGTTCGTACGTGAGAGGTTACTCGGGGTTTTTTTTTCTACTGAAAGGTGATATCGATTTCCTTAACCCTTTTTCCTATAGGTGTATGGTGTACAATTTGCTTCCACAATCGAATTTCGTTAATGTAAATGTTTTCCATCCTTTTTTCTTTGCCCAGCTGGAAGATTAGGATCTGGTCCTTTCTGACCTATCCCAGCTTTCCTTTATGTTCTTCAGTTCCCAGATTGTCTTCTCTATTGTATTTGTAATATTAGAAATAAAGGTGGTGTTCTTCGGCATTTTTACGCCTATCTACCATGCTTGTCTCCTTGTTGGCGGGTAATGGGTAGATCTCAATGCTACCTATCGTTCGATATTTGAACTTCGTGTTAGAGATTGACGCCTTCAGCGGGACAGGGACAGATCTCCTGCAGCAAAAGGACAGCTAACTAAATATTTCATCAACGTTACCAGCCTGTTCTCCTCACTAGCGACGAGATAGAGAAAGACGCCGAGCCCCCATGTTACGGTTAAGATTCTTTTCGAAGGACTGAGAGGATTCTAGATTCTTAAGACGAAAAGAAATCTAGGGATATCCTGGCCCAAGAAGGCATGTTTAGAGCAATTAGTATCCTACATAACGTCACTGTATGTTATCCTCTGGAAGTTAATTATATGGTTATCTTCACAACCTAATCATAAAGCCGTGGCGAATCTATGACAACATACCGATCATAAAACGCTTATAAATTCACCCACCTCATTCTCCGTATATTTCAGCCACTGCAGTAAAACTGCGAATCAGAAACTCCTTTCAGTGAATGGAATATGAAAGAAAAAAGCATACCGCGACTATTTCAAGAATTTGGAGAATCATCGATCGCACAGACAAGTCAATCTAAAGAAAATATTTCCCTTAACTACAGGCTCACCCATCTTTGGTGAGCACGAGCGAAAGGACGCCTGCAAGCAACCTCCGAAAAACCTCAGCGACACACTCAAAACAACAATATTGAAAGGGTTGACGATACCAATTTCAAGATGACGGAGCTAGACTTCTCATACTGTGGAAAATTTTCAGGGGAGAATGGACAGTTCGTAAACCACTGGCTTCCCATGCTGGAATGGGCACTGAGACGATATAAGGTGGATGGAGAAGTCTCACCGGAGATTCTCCTCCCAGCAATTAATATCCTTCTTATCGGACAAGCTGAAGAATGGGTACAGCAGAATCCAGCGATTGCCGAGCTCCTCGAGAACCCTACTGTGGACAGCAAGAAAACATTCCTGGAAGCTTTTAGGAAACAATTTCCGCAACGGTTCACCGGATTGTACCCTGGAGGACTGAGGCTTTCACAGAGGAAGCAAGAGACTCTTGCAGATTATTATCAGACTGGGTTGAAGGTAATGGGGACCATGCATATCCTGGACCATGTGGTAAAAGATGGAGTTTTGTGGTGGCGGCAGAATTCACTTGTGCTCGATGCCTTTGTCGACAACTGGATCCATGGAATCGCTAAGGCTGGGACCAGGAGTCGGCTTACTGAGGTCAAGAGTGAGCTTACTACTCTGAAGAAGGCTTATCAGATGGCGGTTGATATCGAAAAAGCAGAAAAGGGAATTGAAATAAATAGTTGAGGTAAAATATTAATGTAATATTAATAATTTCGTAATATACATATTTTTTTTTTCAAGGGAAGACAATTAATTATATCAGTCTCCGTTTCCCAGGTTATTAGTGCGATGATAGATACCTGTATTACTCCTGGATTTCGACTGTTTATACAGATGACAAACCACAAATCTTGCATTTGAACAGCCAAAGAAAACCAAGCCAAATACCAAGTTCATTAAAATATCCGCTATCCAATCCTCCGCTTCTTTTTTCGATTCTCGGACAATTCATCATCAACAAAGGCTATGTCCGGACCGTATTCTTCCCATTCGCTCCGATACAAAACACGATCTCGCCAGTCTATCAGGTCTTGTTTCCTTTTCCGATTCCCGGATGGTCTGGGAGGAGTTGATTTGGTGTCTTTCTCCATACCTATATCAGGATCTTCATGCTCAGGGAAGAGGGATCGTGGGGGAGACAGGCTGATTTCCCTCCAGAGTCGGAGTTCTTCACCACGACTGTATTCTCTATCCAAGGCTGCAGCGTGCATTTCTTCCGGATCAGATAGATGCTCTTCATCATCGGATGTGGAAATGTTTGATGAATGGTGGGTTGATGCTGCGGACGCGGAGGAAGCATCATCAGGAAGCCCACCAGCATCTGAGATAGAGTTGTTTTCGGAAACAGCCACTGATTGGGCAACGCTGCTGCTACGGGATGTCCTTGATCTCGGGTCTTCAAGGTATAGTTCTTCCTCAACCTCGTCATAGGTAAGGGGAGTCGGCTTAAAACCTTTGCGATGCCGTATGTCCTCAACGTTCAAATTATGACGTCGTGCCGCACCCATCCAAAATTGTCGGGAATTGTGGCTCATTTTCAACACGTCCAATGCTGCTCCTACATCCGCCCGTCTCACCAGCTTTCCGCGTTGGTAACCACCACGTTCGAGGGCCCGTATGCGTGACATTGAAAAAAAGATGGAAGATTGTATCAAGCGGCGTGTGATACTGATAGCTAGAGCATAGAAGTCGGCAAATGCTTCGCAAGTCAAGGATGGGGTTTCTTTGTCCACTCTGAGATTGTACCAATTATCCTCGATTTGACTTTTACCAGAATTCATGAATATTCGTTCTGAAAGCAGAATCCAGTTCCCCACATTGAGCAGATGTGCGGTGGCAAGTATGCTTGGTGGTGGGTGTAGGGTGTTAGCAACATCATCAACATCATCGCCTGATCCGTCCCTTGCCGCATCTAATCGATCCTCAACCAGCGCTGCGACATGGCGGTCAACAAGCCACATATCCCCGTATTTCTGCCTCCCGACAGTATTTTCACCTTTCTCGTCGAGTCGAGACAATGCCAGTGCATTTTCTTCCAAAGCCTGGCAGCACTCCTCGCTAATTTCTGCCGCAGCGGGCACATCTGAGAGAATATGGTTCTTGCTAAAACGTTCCATGAGTTGTTGACGCTCTAGAGCTTCATGTAAGGTCTCGAGATAAGCCTGTGTTTCCATGACAGTTTTTGATTCAAAATGTGAAGCTATTTCCCGTATTCCATTTTTGCCCTTCTTTTCAAGGGCGTTGAATAATGTCTCCTTTTCTTGGGAGCTCCAGGTAACCACCCCGATTTGTGATGGGGCACATACTGGCTTATTCGCTTCTGCGCTTCCATCAAACGTGCCGTTTACAACCTTATTGAAGAGCTTGGCATACTTTTCCGTATGGAGCTTCCTAACAGCTTGAAAGCCGTTTGCCCGCGACTGTAAGCGTTTGGTCGAAGAACGATTCGAATGAGTTTTGGGGGGACTTTTCAACCCCGGGCTGGACGCAAGATTAGGTTTCTGTAGTGGAGGCGACGATGCAGTAAATCCAGTGGGAGAAACCTCATGCTCAAAGTAGTCATTATCGGACGAGTCATTTTCTTCGTCCAGGTCGTAGACACTGGTTGAACTGCCCATCGTTGAGAATAGTTACCAGTGGAAAACACCACCGTTGGATAACATGCCCTAAACAAAATGCTAATAGCGACAACATGACACCCTAAACTAAGATATAAAATGCAATAATCGTCCAGTCATTGAGCGAACGAAAAACTTCTGCGGGTGGATATGGGGATTTTTGAGAGTTGTGATTTTGAGAAACTTACAGTTAGTTAGATGTTTGCAATGTTTGCAGTGTTTGCATTGGTAAATAACTCTGGAGAAAAACGACGTTGAATTCCAACCCGAACGAACGACATCTATTTGGATATATTGAAACTCGTGGAAGATGCGCTGGTTGACGAGATGCATATGTGAATTCAAGTGTGCAACTGCCTATGGGAATTATCTTCTTCGCCGTCGACATCTTACCTCCGTCTCTGCTGCCGCCTCCAATAACCAGTCATGCAGCTCAAACTTACCAACCTCCGATTTTCGTCTTCGCAGCTACCAAGAGGAATGCATTCAATCTGTCCTCTCGTATTTAAAGAAGGGCCACAAGAGACTAGGTGTTTCGCTGGCAACGGGCAGTGGGAAGACAGTGAGAGACCACTTCACATATCCTTTAGCTCATTGCTAACCGGAGCTGCCCGCAGGTTATTTTTACCCAGCTGATTGATCGCATTCCACCACGCGATATCATCGCGAAGCAAACGCTTATCATAGTCCATCGAAAAGAACTGGTCGAGCAGGCAGCAAAGCATTGCATGCGGGCATATCCAGAGAAGACTATTGAGATTGAAATGGGAAACTGCCGTGCAACAGGCACGGCGGAAATAACAATTGCCTCTATCCGAAGCCTCCTTTCAAAGGGGCGTATTGAAAAGTTTGACCCTGAAAGATATAAGCTTATCTTGGTGGATGAAGCGCACCACATAGTGGCCCCGTCGTACAGGGAGGTGCTTGAATATTTTGGACTCGATGAAGTGTCCGAAGGTTCTCCGGCGCTTGTCGGCGTGTCTGCAACCTTCTCCCGGTTTGATGGCCTCAAACTAGGGACTGCAATTGACCATATCGTATATCATAAAGATTACATCGACATGATTGGGGAAAGGTGGCTTGCGGATGCTGTCTTCACTACAGTGAATTCCAGAGCGGACCTATCGAATGTTGCTGATGCGCCCAATGGGGATTTTCAGACAGGCCAACTTTCAGCCGCAGTTAATACTGCCGTAGTAAATGATATTACCGTCCGAGCCTGGCTCTCCAGGGCGAGTGATAGGAAATCTACTCTTGTTTTTGGAGTGGACATTGACCATGTTAAGTGCCTTACGGATACATTTCGCAGATTTGGTGTTGATGCAAGATATATTACCAGTCAAACCCGGAAGAATTTGAGGACTGAAGAACTGGAAGCTTTTCGGAACCAAGAATATCCGGTTTTAGTAAACTGTGGTCTGTTTACGGAGGGAACAGATATCCCTAATATTGACTGCGTCCTTCTTGCTCGGCCGACAAGATCCAAAAATCTTTTGATTCAAATGATTGGGAGGGGTTTGAGGCTACACCCAGGAAAAGAGAACTGTCATATAATTGACATGGTTGCATCTCTCAATACCGGTGTTACAACGACACCTACCTTGTTTGGTCTTCACCCAGATGAGGGACTTAACGAGACCAAGATGGAAGACCTCGACAAACTCAAAGACCGCGAGGATGGTGGCATGAATTCTAAACCGAAGTCTTTTGGGATTTCATCAGATAAAATAACCGTTGATTTTACTCATTATGACTCTGTGCATGATTTACTCCAGGATACTTCGGGCGAAAAGCGTATTCGCTCGATAAGCAAGAATGCTTGGGTCTCGGTTAGTCCTGATCGATACGTTCTAAACGCTCCCTCTGGAAGAATCATAATTATCAAGGACGACAAAGGCTTGTATTCGGTATCTCATGTCAGAGCCCTGCCCCAGACTGCCTCATCGAAAAGTCCTTTCAGTCGGCCTCGAGAAATCGCGTCGTCACTTGAACTGGCGCATGCGGTCCACGCGGCTGATACCCTAGCTAGTCGGATTTTTCTCCCTGTTTTTGTAGCGTTATGGCAGCCGTGGAGAAGGAAGAATGCCAGCCATGCCCAGATTGCCTTTCTCAACAAGCATCTTCCCATCGATAGTCAGATTGAATTTGGGGAAATCACCAAAGGAGACGCGGCCGATATGATCACCAAGGTCAAACATGGGGCAAAGGGACAGTTCAAGAAGATCATGGCCGCTAAACGTCGGTTGAGTCGAGAACAATCGAAGGAATCCAGACTGGAAGAGTTGAAGAGCAGAGAAGAAGTAAAAGTTGGTCCGCTCAATTAGACGGGTTCTCTGACTGGCGTTATCTTTATCGTATATATATTGTGTGCTGATACCCCATGTATGATATGTATTGTTAGATTAAACAGGCATATAATAGTTTATTTTTACTTTTCCGGATCTTCCAGGCCCATCTATGAGTTGGGAACAAAGGTACTGCGCCTTACAGGACTCAAATGTTACATTCACGGAGGCAGGAATTCTGCTGCAAATACAAGAAAACCAGGCCATAATAGTGAAGGACGAGAAAATTGAAAGTATATTGAAAACTATATAACTACATATATATATATATTGCTGGTTACGCCGCTCAGAAGCGGAGGGACTCGATATGGTCCGTGCGCGGATTACCAAATGTCTAACACTTCCGCCGTAATTAGTTCTCATCCATCTCGACCGTCTGACCCCTTTTCTCGCTTCTCCTCCCCTCCGCGCCACTCTCCTCCCCCCCCCTTTTCTCTCTCTCTAGTTTAGCTGTCTTTCTGCCAATTCCGTGGGCCTGTGCTCTGTTTTGATTGAGTCGCGGATGAGTGCGCGTCCTTCAAATGCAGAGGCGCCTCTCCGGCTCACCCAAGTCCCACCACCAACCTAAGATGATTGATGCTGGGTTCGCGACAAGAAATGGACCTCCTATTGATGATACCTCTGACATCCTTGGCCCTCAGATAAATCAGCGAAGTTTATGCGGCGAAGAGGAATCCAGTCCGTTGCAGCTGAACACTTCTGAACTTCCTGGACCCAGGGCCGGGACCACCAAAACGACTCACTCGAGCCGCACGACTCCAGAAAAAATCACCATGCCATTTGAATCCCAAATCTTTTCGTCAACTACAGACAACTCGATGGAGGAACAAAGGATCAGGCGATTCCGGATGCGAAGTCCGTGGTCATGTTCTCTTTTGATGTTGTCGTTAACAGTTCTCAGCGCTGTCGCCTTTTTTGGGATTGTCCACTCCTACATGACCCGCCAGATTGACCCGCAAGGGTGCAAGACACCGCGAATGATGCCGACGTATATTAAGCTTATTGGATTCGATACTGAACATACTCGTTTTGCAAGCAAATACGGTCTCTACCTTTATCGGGAGCGCACCGTCGATGAGTACACTGAACAGGATATTGGGGTATGGAGATATTAGTTTTAGCAATCCTGAACCGAGATACTTTGGAAATCAATCAATGCTAACGACTGGCGTAGCTTAGGGGTGTGCCAGTATTATTCCTACCCGGAAACGCTGGTAGCTACAGACAAGGGCGGTCTCTAGCTTCGGAAGCCTCTTTATATTTCCGAGATGTGATAAAGCATGACCAGGAAAAATTAAATGCGGGAACCCGAAGCTTGGATTTCTTTATGGCGGATTTCAACGAGGATATGGCGGCTTTTCATGGACAAACGTTACTTGATCAGGCTGAATACGTGAACGAAGCCCTAGCCTATATACTCTCTCTTTATCACGACCCCAAACGCCCTGGAAGAGACCAAAACCTCCCGGACCCTAGCTCTGTGATCCTCATTGGCCATTCAATGGGTGGAATAGTGGCTCGTACGGTACTTACAATGTCGAATTACCAGGCGAATTCGGTAAACACAATCATCACAATGTCGACCCCCCATGCGCGACCTCCGGTATCGTTCGACGCAGATGTAGTTCGCACCTACAAGCAGATAAATGGCTATTGGCGTGAAGCATATTCTCAGAAATGGGCAAACAATAATCCACTGTGGCATGTAACTCTCATCTCTATCGCTGGAGGTGGTGGGGATTCAATTGTTCCCTCCGACTATACAAGCCTGTCATCTCTGGTTCCAGCAACCCACGGATTTACCGTATTCACATCGACTATCCCGAATGTTTGGACAGGGATGGATCATCTTTCGATTGCTTGGTGTGACTCGTTCCGCCAGGTGATCATTCGCTCACTCTTTGATATTGTGGATGTTAGACGCTCATCCCAAACCAAACAAAGAGCCGAAAGAATGAGCGTGTTTAAGAAGTGGTATCTCACCGGAATGGAAACCATTGCCGAAAGGGCTTTACCACAGAAAGGTTAGTTTTCTGTGAATTTATGGTACATGAATGTTCTCATGCTTACTTTCCCTCCAGATCCGACCACTCTCTTGACTTTGGAAGATAATACGAATTCGATTCTTTCTCAAGGGCAGCGACTTGTTTTGCGCAATTTCGGTAAACGTAAAGCACCAGAAGCTCATCTTCTTCCAGTTCCTCCCCAAGGCGCTCCCGGAAAAAAGTTTACCCTTCTAACTGATCAAATCATCGATGCTCCTGGCGGCAATGGGAAACTGGAAGTGCTGTTTTGTAGCGTGTTTCCTTTACAAGCTGGACATTCGGTTTCCCTACTCTCCTTAAACATGGATCTTTCCGGTGGTAGCTCAGGATCTACTCGGCTGGCTTGCAAAGGTGCTGTTGAAGACATAATCAATCTCCCTGCATCGACACGCTCATCGAAGTTCGCCTTCGATGATACTCCTCCGTTTTCATATTTACAGTACGATTTGCAGGACCTTGTGGAGCACCAATTTGTAGCAGTTGTTGACAAGGCTACCATGCCTTCTTCTGGTTGGGTTGTTGCAGAATTTTCTGACAGTTCTGATGCTGTCATCCAAACAAGGGTCGGTCTCGGTCGCCTGCTGGGTGCCGGACTAAATATTCGACTTCCCGCAGAAAGACCCATGCTTACTGAGGTGAAAATACCTGCGCTGCACTCAAGCCTCTTAGCTTATAAGCTGAGGGTCGGCAAACAACCTTGTGGCGAGAGTGCAGAACTTTTCACACCTCTACTGCGACAGTATATCTCGGAACCTTACGAATCGAAATATTTTGTCAATGTCAAGGAAGCTGATATCAATTTGCATGGGGTTGCTCCATACATGCCTCCGCATCTCCTGGAAGGGAATTCTGTCTGCGGAGTTTCGTTCCAGCTGTGGTCTGACCCAAGCTGCCACACCTCAATGGAACTTTCGTTGCATGTAGATTTCCTTGGTAGTATGGGGAAGCTCACCATGCGGTACCGCACGGTATTTGCTGCCCTCCCGCTCCTGGTGATTGCGCTCGTTCTCGAAAAGCAGTTCCAGATATATGACACAACAGGTTTGTTCACAGTCATTTCAAACAGTTTTAATTCAAATTCTAACTTTATTAGGCGTTTTTATTCCCTTCTCAGAAGCCCTAGACCTTTGTCTTCGATTCTCATTACCAATCGTATTCCTTGTGCTGTCGTTCGTTGCAACGTCTCTAGCAACATCGAGCTCGAGGGTAGACAATAAGAAGGACTTATATGATTGGCGATCGAATGCCACTGAATCCGTCATAGACTTCACGAGAAACGATTTACTTTTGGGCTCTCAAGATATCTTTTTCTGGTTTTTGATTCCGCTATTTGGCATCATTAGCATCGGATTTTGTGTTGTGGTAAATTATGTTGTTATGGTTGTGATTTATGCGCTCTCTACAATCCGTAGAGTTTTGACCACACGTCGGGGATACATAAAACACGATGACCCAAGGTAAATAAACTCATATTTGGGCATGGAGAAGACGTATTACTGACTCATGTTAGACCCACTGCGATATACCCTTCGCTCTCCCCGAGACAAAGGATTATTAACACCGCCGTTTTATTATGTTTCGTTGCAACAATTATTCCATATCAGTTCGCGTATATAGTAGCGTGCATTGTACAGCTAGCGACCTGCGTACAGACATCCCAGTTTGCAAATGAGACGGTAAGTCATGAATTAGTCTCATGTGCCCTTTATTACATCTGCAGCTCGTGATTAGCTGATTTTGATAAATGGGAGCAGAAATCGACCTCGCATTATAGTTTCTATAACTATGTCCATTCAATCTTCATTCTCATGTTGTGGATACTTCCTGTTCATGTCCTCGTGTTCGCAGTTTGGGTTCATAACCTTGCTGTCCACTGGTGGACGCCATTCCCTTCTCATCATAATGTCTTATCTATAATGCCATTTATGCTTCTTGTGGAGACCCTTACAAATGGGAATATGATACCGAGAATAACGTCAAGGTACGTTTTTCTTAGATTGTGCCCCCTGGCATTGGGGTGCTCTCTCATTCAAAGCTTTTTCCCAACGCTAAACTCAACATCTTCTTTCCCCTATAGACTACGGCTTATCACATCTATCCTATTCCTTATCCTCGCCGCATATGCGGCGCTCTACGGCGTGACATATGCGTACCTCCTCCACCATATTGCGAATATAGTCACTGCGTGGCTAGTTGGCGTACATTTCAGCAACAGCGGGTTTTCGCTTCGAAATCTAAACCAAGCGCTCGAGGGTTCGGGTTTTGGTGATGACGAACCCCCCAAAGTGGACGGTCACGTCAAAAAACTCCCATAGGAAGCTAGTTTTTGGAACTTTCACCCTCCTTTTATCATGCTTTCTAAATGAACAGCTGGCATTGATGGCGTACTTGATTTTTTAAAACTTCTTTTCACCCCTGCGCACGTGTGATGGTTATCATTATTATATCTATTTGGCGTTGTAATTGTTTCTATTCTTGTGTTTTTCAATTTGTTGTATGAGGGTGGATATCCCAACTAGACTCCGCATTAACTTTTTTGCCTTTTTTTTTTTTTGCTCCTCCATCCCGTGCGCATTTATATTCCCCAATTTTTTTTTCTTTTTCTTTTCGCTTGTTGCTTTTAGATCGCTATATATTTTATGAGTGGACATGTTGTAGAACTGGTCGTGTTGTCAATTTCTAAGCTCCGGCGGTGCAGAACGTTACCTGCTTCCTTAAATGTCTTTAATAACTTCGCCTGCTCCCATATTTTTTGTATTTTCTCATTTTCACTTCAATTCACCAACCTTTCGACCTGATGCAGATACCAGCGGAAGGATAAGAGCTTCCATTGAAGGTCTCACTTTGTCCGGCCGCGGGCTGGTTGGTGACTACTTCCACTCATTATCCTTATCGGCATTATGCTTTTTTTCATCTGCTGGATAGTTTATATTACGGCGTCCCTCTTTTATATCCACACATGACCATCTGCTCAAGAAACCAGGCATGTTAGGGAGCGTTTATGTACAGACGAACGATGAATAAGTAGAAAGGGGTTATGGATTCAGCCTATCCGCTCCTGTGGCAACCGCTTCTGGTTTGTCCTCCACTCTATATACCTATTGTCCTTGTCGAAGGTAGAGGAGCACCTCTGTATTTTCACATATTTCTACTCCAATGTAGGCATACATATATACATAAGGAATGTTATAAATAGTAGAGCGTTCGACGTCATCTCTCAATATGTGAATAACGCTTCCTTGTTTTTTCCATTCTTTGAATGAGTTATAAATTTTCTACCCCTTTTTTTTTAAATTTTTTAATGCTAGAGCTTGGAAAATATTGTTTCTGACAGAATGGCTAAGAGGCCACCAATTGAAATCTGTGAAGGGGTTATTAATGGGCTTGGAGGGAACGTTGATTTGCATTCAGCATCCGTTTATGCTATTCTTAGTCGATACTTGATAAACTCTTCTGGCAGGGTTTGAGGTGTCAATTAGGAGTAGTTATGACAGGCCAACCTTTGGAACGGGTGGATCGAAGAGACCTAGTTATAGGGTTCGGCCCGGAGGTCCGTGGGAACGGGACGGAAGAGTTCTAGAGACCCAGGATCCAAATAACAAGAAAAAATAAATAAATAAAATAAAATACCAAACAGGAGAGTTCGTTAATTTCGATATTTCTGATAGCTAGTGGGTGAAATTCCCCACGGTTTTACCAAAAACAAGAAAACATAGAATAAACACAAACTAGGAAAATATAAACATGCAAAGGGAAAACATAGAACAAAGTCAAGCAGTCAGGTATCATGTGTCATATACAATTTGTAACAAAAGAGTAAAAAAGACAAAATAATTCAGGGGTCGTAACGGAAGAATCCCTAAGTCATAAAAACAAATGCACAAACGCTGAAACAAACGCAGCAGAGTCAAACATGCTTAACTCGTCAACGTCACCTTCTCATTCAACCACTTCTCCCCACCCCCTTTAATAATTTCTTCAAAAATCCATTCCCCGACATCTGCCCGCTGAATCCCAAGTCCAACTGCAGGCTCCTTCTCCGTCCCGACCTTCAGAGTCTTCCACCCCTTCCCACTGCTGATGGAATGATCACCACCTAACAAGGTCGGGCGCACGGAAACAGCACCTCTCAGAAGTCGTCCGGAGGGGGAATCGGGCCCTCCAAAGACGAGCTGTTCCATCTTCTTCTTGTCCTCGTGTGGAACAGCGAGGAGGTGGTAGAGTGGGCGGAGCATGAAGGCCACATCATTTGGCCCGGATGAAATGCCCGTGGAAGAGACGATCACTAGAATGGGCTTTGGCTGCTGCTCAGTAGCAGTGGATGGCTGGAGGGCTGCTAGGGAGGATAGTATGGACTTTGTTGCTGATTCGCAGATGTTTGGCTGGTCAATTGTGAGGGGTTTTGTGAGTGAGGCTTGGAGTTTGGGAGTTGCACCCAGCCCGCTTATTATCGTTGAGACAACCCTGCCGTTGTTACTCTCTGGGGAGAGAGTGCGTTTGATGGTTTTGACGTCTCCTGCGTCTCCTTGGATGATTGTTAAGTTGGAATCAATGGTTGCTTGGTCGAGCCCTTGAGAGAGGAGAAGGGTTTGCAGTTTTGACGGGTTTCGAGCAAGGGCGCTGGCTTTGTATCTGTTCTTCAGAGCGTAAGTTAAACAGGCATTGGCACAGCCGCCCGTTGCACCGAAGAATGCAAGATCTATCGAAGACATTGCGTCTTTAAGAATGGGATGAAAGATGAAAGATGTTTGGAATTGATATTAAGATCCCTTTGCGTATTCGCGTACTTGGAGAAACTGGTCGAGCAAGCAAGGGAGAAGAACTGTAATGGGGCATTTGGTAAATAGAGACTCTGAAGGCGGACTATCGCTGCTAGATGGAGCGAACATCATTTCCAATGGGAATGCAACGGGTTTATATCCACCTGGGCTGCCAGCTTAGTTGCAATGCCGTTATTTGGGTTTGCAACTCGGGGAGTTGGCGACAGTCGACTCCGGATACAGCCCTGTGGCTGGGCGTCGCGGGTTCTGGACTATACAGACGATCATGGTACAATAGCAGCACGGCCGAAAGGGCTGGAGAAGGCCGAACCTACTAACTAACTAATCCATGAAGGGCAAAGCGGCGGAATAATAATCTCACCGGTCGAAGTGGTTTGGAGGAATTTCAAGACTCCAATCCATCCAAGGGTTGAAATTTGACCGAGCTGGACAAGGGGGCAGGAGAGTGAAGGGCAAACAAACAAACGGGAAACGGGAACTTTCAAGAGATAATCTTGAAGCCAGAAATGAGTGGATAACTATCAACGCCTCCCATTAATTCCTCTGGGGAGTAGGTATATAGTTACTTGGGTAGTTTGTACCTAGGTTAGCTAGTATACACTGTTGGTGAACCCTCTGGGTAGTTATTGTATTCTGTGAAACAGAATATTTTCGTGTCACTCGTTCTCGGCAAGCGTTTCGTGTACCTGTCCAACCTTTCTAATGGACAATGTGGATATCGTGGAAACGAGATTTATACAATGAAACAAAGAATCCAGTTCAGTTGGCATCATGTATGATATCATAGGCACATCGTGAAAGTATCGATACCCGACGCGTCGGCTGGCTCTGGACTTTTGGAGCTGCAGAACTCCATGCTTCACGGATAGCAGCAGATGCGGCTTTCCCCTCTAGCCCTATAACTATGTGATGCATGAAGATGGTGGATTCCCAAACTTCAATGAGCTGCAAAGCAATATCCGTGGCAGACGCACAACTAAAAGAACTCTGTTGACTGCATGGAGTTCCGGTGTGGCCTGTTGGAACAGAGATGATTAAACGGACCTGAGGACCGATTTGTGGTCGAGGTTCCCTCATACTCCCATCCAGCCTGAGGGAACTGGGCTGGACTACTCCGTACTTGGGACTGAAGCCAAGGAGAAGCTTAAATATTAATAAACTGTGCACTCCGTCGTTGGAAGATCAGATCGCTTGGGCCAAAGGGAGATTGAGACAGACCCCTGGTTCAGTTACCCTCAGTTCCAAATCGGCCTGAGAATATGGGACACTCATTGAGTGGACTAGATAGCTATGGGTAACTAATCATGCAGGACCGTTTGTGTCACTTTGATGGAGATAACTCATCCTCGGTTGTTGGAGTGAGCGTCTCTGCGTTTATTGCAGAGCAACATTCTTGCAGTTGGTTCATCACGAAGATTGAATCAATGCCCGCCACTGTGAGAGGATATATGGCGGAGTTTTGTTCTGAACAGGTAATCGCACAACGCAGATTAATTGGAAATAGTCCGTGTCGAAAATAATACACTCAGAGTACCTAATAGTGTCATTTTTATTATTAATACCGAATCCAACGAGCATGGGACAGACCACCGAATCCACAGCGAACAAGGGGTGTGGGAAAACACCCTCTATCTGTTAAACCTTGCCTTTTCATAAATGGGCACTCCCTAATCCATTTAGCGCCAGCAGGTAATATTATAACAAGAGAAAAGAACCAAAAAAAATATGATATATTATTGAAGATAACCTTCAATGATGATGTTTTCTGTTTTATCTTTCCCTCACCCCCCGCCCTAAACTCCGGAACGGTCTTGCTGAAACAACGCACTGTTTGAGATGTAATCCCTCCATTGTCTGCAGGTAGTTTCCCACTCGGGACGGATGTTAAGCGCGGATAAAATATTTGAACCTTGTTCAAGGAATTGAACGGCGAGACCTTCGTGGGCATGCCAGGCCTACGGGAATTTCGTTAGATCGCCCGAGAAATAGTTGATTGTGTAAAGATAAAATTCGTGCAAAGAATCGGACAAAACGTGGATTAACAGCAAAAAAGAAAAGGACCCCGCTTACAATATGACAATGCGCCAACCATGCACCAGGGTTGTCTGTTGGAAATGCAATAGCTAGCCACCCGAGGTCAGGTAACATGGCCACATCCCGACGTGGTGGATTGGTGAAATTGAGTGAGTTAGGTCCTGGAAAGTCCCCAACTCCAGTGCCGAGAATAGAGAAGTCGTGCCCGTGCAAATGGATGGGGTGTGGGACGTTGACGATGCTCCCGAAAGCAGCCTGGATAATCCAGTACGTCCACTACATATCAAGCCGTTAGCTATAAAGTGATAGAGTAGTTTACTAACACTGGAAAGGGAAAGAAAGATAAAACGGGGGATGTGGGGATGAAGCGGGGCACACATACCACATTATGTTCCGGTAGTTCAATAAGGTTCAATTTCCTTGGGTAGCTAGTATTGCCGTCAAGGACATATTGAAGTGTAGGATACTCCCAGTCTGTTTCAATCGGGATTCCATTTATTCTCCAGTGGACGAAGTTATTCCCGGGTGAACTGTATTCGCTCTCAAAGGTCACATTGAGATCTTTAACGTGTTGGGTGAAATGGGCAGAGGGGACGCTGATCGGAACGAATGGAACAAGCCCTCGCTCGTCAGTACAGCTTTGCGTGTAATTGCTGGCGATTGATGTGGGCAGCGCTTGCTCGTCAGCCCCTTCGTATCTAAAAATACTTCTAATCCTGCCGTTCATTGCGTTTATGCCACATCCCTGTTGAACTTCGGCTCTAAACCAGTAATTGCCGATGTCTTGATCAGCGTGAATAATCACATCGTAGCGCTGGCCTGTTGTCTCGTTAGAGGGATGGGGTTGATAGGCGAGAAATTATTGAGTCGATCTACGTGAACATACCAATTCCAATAAACAACCAGTCCGCCTGGTAGGGGACGATTGGAACAAAGTCGCTTGAAATCACCGTGAAAGTGTGATTGTCCAGATGGACTTTGAAGTAATTGTCCACCGACGTATTTATCAATCGTAACCGGTATGACTTCCCCTTCTTTATTGTGTTCTTGTGGTATCTACCTCCGCCTTTTGCATTCACCATTGTCCCATTTATAAGGCCATTCTCAGCAATAGGAGGAATGCCAATGAGTGCGTTCTGCCACGCCGTTCGGTAATACCAATCTTGAATCGGCATTGTTCCAAGGTCGATATCGTAATTGGCAGTTGCTGGACCGTCAATTATGATTGGGCCCAAAACACCATCCCCGTACCTACACAAACCGATGTAAAACAATGTGACTCTACAAGTTGAATTTAGGAGGCAGGAAACTCACTGTACAGTATGATGGCTATGATACCACGATGTTCCGTACTGGGTACATTTAAATTCGTATGTTTTTGTAGCCCCGGGAGCGATAGGGCCTATGCATCGGAAGTTAGCCTGCGGTGGAACTTAAAAATGGTGGTCATAGGCAGTCCGTACATTCTGTGACCCCGTTTGTGCCATCTTGATGACTTGTATACTTCTGCCGAATTCCGTGCCAATGTATGCTTGTTCTGCACGAAGCAGGCAACGATAAGTAAAAGTTGATGTCAGTCAGGTCAACAAAAGTTGTTAAATAGGCATTACTACCCACCCATTATTTTGTAGGCTATTTTTCACATGAATTCGAAGAGTGTCCCCCCAGTCTGCGGATAGTTAGAGATATCGCTTGTTACCAGCAGATGATGTTGAACATACTCGCCCGAATAATTGGACCAGGAAATTGTCCATTGACCGCCAAGACTAGCCTTTCGAAACCATCAGGGGCCATCGTCGTGTTGCTTATTTCAAGATGATACTAATGACACCAAGGGTAAGCCATCAATCGATGCAGCATTTGACAATTGATGGGGCGCTGAACCTCCACGACTTTTCCAGTGTCTGGCCACTTGACACCGAAATTTGTGCTGATATCGAAGCCCTTACCCCAGCAGGATCGCTTTGATGGGCTGTGTTTGCAATTTTTATCTCGCTTCCATCCAGGCGGGCCTTTCTCCGGGATGGGATCATACGGGTCTGATTCAGCAACACATAATGTCGAAGCAAACAGTATCCAAAAGAAGGATATGACTATTGACAAGGATGACAATCTGCTCCTTTCCGAAATCATATCTTGGTGTAATAATAACGGCAAGCGAGGAAGAAAAGATCTAGATGAAAAACGACGAGGATGAATAGAGGAAGTTTTCTAATATGCAAATAATTCCTGGGATACCAAGGGGCAAAATGTGTCAGATTTATTCCATGAGAAGCACATCAGAGGGGTTATAACAGATAATAAATGGAGATTAAAAAGAAAGTAACGAAGAGGGAATGGCGTCCATAATGAACATTTATATTATCACACGGAATTGAACTGTACAAAATAAACAAGAGAAGAAGAAATGACTGGGCAAGTAAACATGGAGGGAAATTCTGATGATAGAACCAATGAGAAAGGTAGTGATAGAGTTGCACAGAATGTACACGATCTACGAGGTCGAATAGGTGGTTCAGAAGAGGTAATGAGAAAAAAGCAGAATATCAGCCCCCGTTAGAATTGAAACTGATGAACAGTCAAAATTCCCAGCTGGGGAAAAAGACACGAGGAGTAGAATCACACAAAGAGGAAGAAATCATTGAGACATTGGAGCGATCAGAAATCCATATCAGGACATGTGAGACTTCTTTTGTTCGGTAGCTATACGAAGGACGACAACACACTGTGATGGGGTCGCTCGTCAAAGGGCATGGCCATGCAGATGTCAAGAAATAGCATGAGCCAAAAGAGGATGGAATCAATACCACCCATGCTTGTGTCTCATAGAGGAGACAGGATGGGGTAAAAGTACCCTAACTTGAAATTCCCAAGGACAAGGATATTCGAGATTCCTTCAAACTGGATTGCATTCCGCATTATGAGATAGTGTTCTAGCCCATAGAATGGTTCGATTGAACTTCAACATCTAAACACCGTCTGGAAAGATAACATATCGGAGGTCCTTTCTTTAACTGCTGCCCCTCAATAGACAACTCAATGCCACTCGACTGAAAGGAGTAGAGTGGGACATGTACGAGTTGAGATCGCATGGAAAGTTAGACACAAAGTTCGAGGTCGACTGCCATGAAACAAAAATGATCTGAATTAGTAGAAGTAATTCGTCGAGCAGACAAATCCAAAAATGCATTTCATTTCACGGAAGTTCCAAGTGTTGCGGGGGTGGAACGGGAGCCAGGGCAACCGACAAGGACTGTGTCTCTGGGGCCTTTGACCTCCACAAAATCGGACAAGGAAGCGCAGCAGGTAGTTGGTTACATGTACAGCACGAAGCCAGTACCACGAGCTGAGGATGTAGGGCCGTGTTATTAGCACGATTGTTTCAAATTTATCGAAATATTTCTCCCGTAGCCATGGCAACAATAAAATAACCCCAGTGGCAGAGCGGCTATCCTGTGGCACAGTCGAGATTGGCGACAAGGGGAAACGGTTGATATTTTCGGAGCAACTAAGCACAACGTCGCTAAGAGCAGCTCTTTAAAATGTTCCCGAGAACAAAACTCCTGTCCAATTTGACCTCAGGCTGGCCAAGGTTCATTCCGTTCAACTTGTCAGATACCAGCAATGTTTGGGGATAAAATCTAAGGGACATAGCCTTTGGCATATAAACACCATGCATATATACCTCGTATATGAAGAATGTGCTCAAAGTCGAGTTACTATCATATTGACCGTGAGGATGCTGGAAGTGTTAATACTTATTGTTGTGTATCAGACTCGAACTTTTTGAATGAGCTGTTAGCAAGTGAGCCTACCTGCATCATTGGCCGTCAGCATATGGGATTTTTTATTTAACGACTCCTCTCTAAATCCTCCCTAAAGCTACGCTCTTGGTGCCCTGTCTCGTAAATCCAAGACATGTTGACATTTCAGTCGGGATGATGTTTAGGAGGATTGGTTACTTAGCTGGGAATTTGGATGACCCTTTCATGCCGCGTACCACAGACAGCACCACCAGCACCACCACCAGCACCACCACCACTACTTGGGCGAGACCACAGTCTCACTCTGAGGCTGGAAAACCTGCTGTCTCACCGACATGCTTGGCGGAAAAACCTGGTCGACGAATGCCAACATTCCAGGGAGGAAATCTGGAGAGATTTCTGTTTTCCCCGAGACGATTGTCCCGAAGATGTTGTGAGTGAAAACGATGCGATGATGTTGGAGCGTTGGGGTGCAAGGGTGCAGGAACCTTGGAACCCACCGAATTATAGTGAAGTGTCAGCGGGCTTGGCTCGGCGCAACAGGATTTCCCAATCTCCCAAGGCTCTTAGGGGTGCATCACCGTCCCGTATCGGGTTCGCATATGGAGCGGAACATACACATAAATCATCGAATACTTCCCCGAACACGACGGTATGTTAGCTGGCATAATAATTTGGTCCCTGAAAACACTCATTTAGGTGGGTGATGCCAATGGCACTATGAGGAAAAGAGTCACTATCCGATTCATTCCTCAGCATTTGTTTGTTGCTGACATCCGTTCTTCTGGAATATCTCTGTTGGATGGGCCAATTCTCTAGAAACCTACTCTGTCCGTGCTATACTTCTTCTCCATTATGTGTACTTCGACAAACTCTCATTATTACCCTGTGGGGAAATTGGCCTCAAAAGAAACCTGCTAAGCTGGACCGTCTTTGGGACGGTGCTTGTCAGTTCGGCTGCAATGACTTTGAAAAATACTTAGCCTACACTTCCCCCCCTTTAAACCTCCGGCATTGTCTGATTCTTCTCCCAATTCCAAATCCTATGATAGGATGGACCCAGCTTCTCGGGCTCCGTCCGCGAATTCGTGATGCAGATCCCTAGTTACCTATATAAAAAGGTTCCTTGCTACCAACCAGAGAGTCAGAGACCAAACTGGAGCCTTGGGGCAGAGCCTCTCTGGTTCCCCGGATTCCGGAGTTTGTGGGGTTCTCCCACCCCTCTCGTTCGTGAAACTCCTTGGATTTATTTGATTTTCTGGGTATATTCCCTGCAGTTCTTCTCTTGCCATTTGGACATCTCCAAAGATGGAGCACCTTTTTCTAAACGCAAAAAGGGGGCAAGTAATTTCATATATTGCTCCAAAGAGAATCATCGAGCTAACCGCGAATATGTGCAAGTTTGATCAGTATGTCCTGCTTTGGCTATCTCGAAACTGGCTATCAGCTCATCACCCCATCATTCTCGAGAGGCTTGACAACCCCCGCGTTTACTTTGTGTACCATGTATCCCGAGAAAGTTTCTTCTCATCCTATGTTGGGTCTCTTCTGATCTGAAAGTGGGACCCAGTCCGCCTGTTTTGTTTTGACAGGATGATGCCTGGAACGAAATCTTGCTGTTTCGCTTGCAAGGGCCTTGCGCAAACACAGATGTCTCTGTCATCTCTCAAAATATTGATATATTTGCCAAGAATGCCATTCATGAATTCCAGATCATAATCTCCCCGGATTGACAGGAAGCAGGTTCTTTTGCAAACATATCAATTCACTTTTGCTTCGTGTTTGTATCTCTGCTCTCTCAGTCAGCGCCATGGGAGTTCCCTCCTCCTAGAAAATAGTTAGAGGAGAGGGGAAACCGGTCAGTTGAAAAGCTCGCGAAACCGAAACAGGAACAAGACTTGAGATGATCTACGTGAAGGCTGGATTGAGCCCTGAAGATGCATCATTTCTCGCTGGTTTTACTGAGGAGCAGACAAAAAAAAAAGTGTCCGCACGGTAATACCAGCAACTTATCCCTCCCCTTGCAAGGTTACACGCTTACTTATGATTTCCACAGATTGACTGGCGACTCCCTCCAGTGTTTGATGATTCTTTACCTTTGCGCATATATTGACTGAGCAAATACTGGTGAGTTCCCTCTGCTCGTTAGACTTGATCGAAAACTCGAATTAATCAATTGATGAAGGTAATTCCCAAAATCGAGGGCCTTATGGACGACCTGAACATGTCCAGGACCCAGTATAACATTGCCCTTGCCATATTCTTCGTCCCATACATCCTTTTTGGTATGTCTTCCTTTATATATTCAAGTAATATCGTCATGAATCCCTAACGCCTGAGCATTCGTACAGAGGTTTCCAGTAACATTCTTCTTGCCAAATTCTCGCGACCATCAATATATATTGAAATGCTCACACTAGGCTGGGGTATTTGTCATGACTCTCACATTTTCGCTGACACCTATTGTTTCTGGGCAGCTGTGCGTTATCGTCGCCTTCTGCATCCTCTTCTCCAAAGTCAGCTGAAATCGAGAATCACATCGGTCTCTGCTACTCCGCCGTGGTCCTTGGCCTGTATTGGTTTCTACCCCATTCTCCCGGCCACAGATGCGTGGACACTCAACAATCTTGCTGGCGAAGGGAAACGCTCCATTGTCATCGCATTCATGATATCCTTGGGGGATTGCGGAGGAATTCCCCGGCTCGTTCATCTATCTACCTTGAGAAGGAAAAGCCTAAATACACGACCGGCTTTTGGTGCATTGTTTGGATTCGGCTTGTGTCTGGTATTGTTGTTGCCGCGTTGACGCTAGAGTATAGCTCTTTACGGTGACGAACAAACGGAGGAAGAAATGCATGCGAAATATACTGATGAGCAACTGCAGACGATGGGCAATCGGTCGCCTCTGTTCAAGTATATTCTCTGAAGGTGCATATGGTGATCACAAGAGGTGTGTTGCGAGTGCACTTTGGGACCTCGTGGCTTCAGGTTTTTTGATTTTCACTCGGAAAGAGAACCGCTCACTCATGGGATTTCTCTTTGGAACTGTGGATAAAAGGATAGTATATACAATAGGGGTATCACGAATATAAGCTACATTGGAAATGATGTGTCTTTGTCCGCATCTCTCTCCATTGGCTGGAGTTATTGCACCTTTCAGGTTGCGAAAGTCCCATGGCAACCTTTCCACCTAGCTCCGTACATGGAATAGGAGTAACATGAGGCCCATCCAACGCTGATCCATTTATATTTTCAACGCAAAATAACGCAAAGGCCAGCAACTCATTCACAATTTGGACAGCCACGCCTTCGAATTTACATTAGCTAATTCTAATCTTTCCGTATAGAAACTAAACCCCTGGAAAACATTAATGAAAAGTACAGTACTTTGCCAAACCCTAAAGACCAATCAAAAACATGCAAAGAGGGAGCACGACACAACGGTGGAAACAAGGGGGAAATGTCAATTTTTCTCAAATACTTCGCCAACTGCCTTCCCCATATTACTTCTCGACCTTGCAATTTGCATATATTAGGGAACAAAAGCACCGTAATCGCACCAGCTCTAAACATTCGAGACAGGATATTAAGATAACGGAATTCTCAATGGTCAAACTGGCAGCCAGAATCCATCCCTTCGTCCATTACCGTTGACGCTTACTGTTCCACTCCTGGAATTAAAATTATTGATCTCCTCCATTCCTGCTTCCACCTGGGCATTAACATCGGTTGAGTGCTCCTCACAGCTATGGATTTTACAGGTCCTGAGTCTTCCCTGTGTATCCGGCTCTGATTATCGCTCCAGTCTGCGATACATCATGTCAGTCTAGCCAAAGGGTAAATAAGTTGAATAACGTCAGGGATTGATTTAGCTCGGGGTTCTGGAAATGCTTTAATGGAATTGCGATTGCAGGTTTTTAAGTATATCTTCAAACCGTTCAATCATATTTCAAAACATTATACAAATCGATCGGTGATTTGAGGGGCAGAGTTAGGGAATTGGAAAGGAGGGCAGATAGACGTACCAAGCATTCTGATTTGCGTTGTCCGATCCTGCTGTTTGCGAACGGATATCGTCATTTCTAACGACGGTGTTACCTCCTCCAGTCTGTTTTGGTCTCCCGAACTCGTCTGTGATCACCGCACTGGATGCCGTGCCGGTCATTGAGCCGGGAATCACAGCTGCAGAAGTAGCTGTCGGTTGTGTGTTGGCAGACACATCTGTCTGTACGACTGCATCACTCATATCTGTGGCAGCGACATCTGTGGATTTTCGAGGTTGTTGGAGGCCACCTGCAGGCGCTGTCTGTTGTGTGATAGCCTGGTCTTCATCCGTCTCCTTCTCACGTTTCAAAGCCAGTGCAACTCTTGCACGTTCTTTGATAGACATTTGGTGGCTACGCACTCTCTTCTTTTTGGAGTCTTGAAAGTGGCCCCCTTGGCCTATGATCCCCTTACCAAAGATTCCTTTACCTGGGCGCTTTTTAATGCGTTTTTCCTGGACTGGTCGTTCGTGAACCTCGTAATGTTCAGCAGGATTTCCTTGGGCGTGGGATTCATGGGTTGGAGGCCCCTGGCCATGATGACCTTGATCACGATGTCCTTCTTCATCCTCGAGTTCGTGACACTCAATTCCTGGCTTGCCGCGGCGATTGTGTCGCCTGCGGGGACAGCAGGCATAGCAGCCGCAAAAGACGCCCCTGAGGGTATGAGCCAGAGTAGGCATGATTACAGCAAAAACGTGTAAAACTTTTTTTGGGTTGACTTGCGAGAAGGTAAGCGCGGGCTATGTTTAATGGGCCAAACGTCATTGGTACTTACTTATAGTTTGACGTTTTTGTGTAGGATTCACCCTGGAATTAACGAGACAACAAGCTTAAATGAAGAACTATCTCGATTGCAAAAATGCAAGATGTATTGCAAGAACAGGGGAACGGATGGCAAGTTGAAAACGATATTAAAATACAACAGAAGAGGAATGTAATGATGGCGACAAAAAACGAGCTGGGGAAAACAAGGGGGTTTAGATCGTACAATATCAAAACGAGTGAACTGAGCGTGTATTTAAATGAGTGACTGACCGAAGCTGATACTTTAATATACAAACATATTGCGGTGGAGAAGAGAAGAAGAGAGAGGAAAAAAAAGGAAAAGGGAGAAAAAGGAACGGGCGAGAGGCGTGTTTATTTATATTGAGGCCTGGTAATCCCGCTGAGAAGGAGCAGCACCGGCAAGTCCCTTGCTGGGGGAAGGCGCTTCTTTCTGGTGTCTTGTCATTTGAAGCGCCCTACCGCCAGTGATAGACACAAGGGCATACCGAGCGTAAGGGAGCCCGCCAGCCAGCCAGCCAGCCAGTGTCCTCCAAAGCCATGTCCGGATAGTTCGCATGGGCAGCAGGGTTGCGGGTAGTCATATGGGGCAGGTAGACACCAGCAAGCCCATGTTAACAAGGACTACTCTCTCTCTCCCATCCACTCCAGGTGCTGTTGGCGATTATTCTTCAAAAGTGTATTCTTCTCTGGCATATTCCAGGAACTCATGTATCTCTCAGAAACCGTGACCGAATTTTCGAGGGCCATATGGAGGCCCTCGAGTGGCAATCTCTATTGTAGGTAGCAGCATGCACAGGTCTTCAACCCTTTTAAGATGGTGCAAATATGCTTCAGATGTAAGAGGAAAGGCATGGCACATAAACATGTCTCATCTTGATGATATCGATATTACTGAGTTGAAATCCCTCCAGGTCATTCAGCACTTGTCCACGGTCCTCTGTGGGACTAATTTGTGGCAGGGCATATGTAGTACTTTCAACTGTAGTTCATTAGTAAAATGTCATGACGAGAAGCGTGTGCGATTGAGAGTACCCAATCTTACCGTGGAGGTGATTGCTATTTAATCCAAACGTAGCAAATAATATATCTCCTGAGTGATACGAACTTCTGAATTAGTCAAGGATATCGGAACAAAAGACGGATATACAACTGAAGACGACATTCATAGCAAGAGTCCGTTTCAAGCTACAACCTTTCAGAACAGTTGTTGAACCGATGTACGCATCAGCCAAGCTTCCGCCTGACAATGTCCTTAGATTGACCTGTTAATAGTTGGGCATGATTACAGCTGACAAAGGGTTGGGGAATGCGGAGCATCATTGTAGAGCTTCAGAGAATTTCAATTGTGGAAAACTGTTAAAATAGGGGCAGTGGGCATTTAACGAATAGTTTACCTTGGGAACGGGTTCCAGCCATTCCCGCCCAAAGTTGGGTCCAATAACCAAAGGCCAATAGTTATTATTTATATTAACTACCTACCATGAACTTCTTGTCGAATCTCACTCTCCGTCGTTGTTATAGTTGAGGCTGCATTAGGTTAGTAGTTAGTTACTGGTTGCTAATCCTTTAAAAAACGAGGGTCTCATTTGGGAATACTTCCGTTGACGCAGGCGGTATTCTCGTCTCCGAGGGAAATGCTTCCGTAAATGACTGGCGAGGGTTTGACCATGTGTTACTAAACTATTGTTGATGTGATGCATAGACACTCGATTTGTACTCCCGGATGGAGTGACGCTCTCCTCTCACTTTCAAACCATGGTCAATTCTCCCAGAAGGGATACATTTGAATCTGGAAACCCATGAGATTGCTGAAGCAGTCGTTGCTGTCGAACATCTCGCGAAGTGGAGCTAACAAGTTGCAGACGGACAAACCACCAGACATATTCAATCCTTCAGGGCCCTGGGTGGCATATCAAACGCAATGTTACAGTTCTTGTTTGGGCGGACTCAAACCTTTCAAGTTCGTAGTGCAAATGTGAGGAATTTAGTTACGGACAGATTGGAGAGAGCACCAACTGATCCTCCATTTTCTATCAGGATTTCAGGAGCCGAATACCTGAATACCTATCACAAGAGGCACGCTCACGAATCGTAGCAAGCAATAGACGACGATATCGGTGTGGTATGGAAAGAGGAAATGTGCAGGGAACTCGGCTGGAAGAAAATGCGGACAGGGGCTATCATAGACCTTGTACA
Organism: Paracoccidioides brasiliensis; assembly: GCF_000150735.1. NCBI lineage: Eukaryota > Fungi > Ascomycota > Eurotiomycetes > Onygenales > Ajellomycetaceae > Paracoccidioides > Paracoccidioides brasiliensis. The sequence continues at coordinate 591,404 of NW_011371367.1, forward strand.
CACGCATGAACCAGGGTCAAACATCCGGTGTTCGATAGTTCTTCTGCACGCTTCCAATGTTCGCCTCGTTTCCTTGGCTGATCGAATTACATATTTGACAGGTTCTGAGGGCATTCGATATTTAAACAAGGACAATGTCCAAAGTGTCCATACTTAGAACTACGCGGGTCCACGGATGCAGCGGAGTGGATGGTACGGGCTGCTGGCACTCGCGTTTGATATCGTCAGCACGCTTCATTATTCTTCACCGACTTTATCCATTAGTTTATGTGTAGAAATATACAGTCAGATGTTAATGACGAGCTGAAAAGGCGGTACACATGTGCACGGAGGTAACAGTATAGAACATTGGATCTTGTCTGCGAAGAAGCACTTGAAGCTGGCAGATGTGTATTCCTGGCGTTAATACAAATAACCCAACTAAAGGGTAGGTAGTTATGCATCATCCTGTGTCTTAACAATCTGTTGATTAAGAGGACCCCCTCGATTGGTAGGTGGAAGTGGATATGGAAATGGGGATTGCGAAATAAAAGGGGCGTGGCAGCCATACAAAATTCTTCTATAATTATCTGGTTATCTAACTTATATTTATCCAATAATAGTGATAGACACTGCTTTCGGTTAACAGCCTCCAGCCATACGCAGTAAAATAAACCCTCTTACCGCCGCAATGAGGAGGATGATCCCGCTTTTATAGTTGTGGCTTTTTGGTCGTCCCATATTCTCGGGGCCAGAGTTCCAACCCTGTAACATCAACTGTCTGATTCTCAGACTCTCAGCCTTCCTCTAGCAGACAGCAGCGCAACACCCGGCCCGACGATTGGTCGGGGGGCTTGAGCCAAGATCCTTCTTCGAGATCCGGCTCTTTGAGCTGTGTATGCCGCTCGTTATATCGAGATCGAGATCTGTCGGTAAACCCGTTGACAAGTTGCCCAAGGGCCACAACTCCCAAGCGGATCTCCTGTCCCTGGGCTCTGAAGCACGTCTCGTATGGACAGGATTCAATGGGCTGGTCGGTGGCGCCGCTTCGCGTCCCTTGGGCTATTTTAAAAGAAGCACTGTGCGACATCGTATGTTGCATGCCATGCTCTATCGGTCTCTTTGCACTGTCATTGCTCGATCGTGTAACAAGCCTTCTTCCAACTTTCTCTGTTATGCTGCATTTGGGGGCCATCTTTATTAGAAGTGTCGATCAGCTCTTGCGGGGGGGCTCTGTGTTGAGGGCAAACTCAAGATGGAGCGCTTGTGCTTTGTGTCGGGAATAACCAGTGGTTGTCTATGTTTACGATTTCTGCATGACGAGCTAGCATTCCTATTCTCTGCTGTGAGAAGTGCTAATAACCCAATTTTCCTGGAGGCGGAGGACTCGATTCTCTAACACTTCTCACAGATAACAGTTGTTGCTACTATCGTTCGACGTTGCTGGTCAGCGTCTTCCCCCCATATTCTTTGTTTTTCTGCTGCTGTGATATATATCGCCTTGCACAGCATTTACCAATCAATTATTTTCTATTTTTGTTTAATACATGCATGTCCTCTCCATTTATTTTATATATGTAATAAACATTCACGATGCGAATAGCATTGTTGTCTCCATATGTCTTTGTGTTTTGGGCCTCCATCCACTCTTCGACCGCAAAGCATATGCTAGAACGGCCGGTTTTCCATCAATCCACGAACCTTGATGAAAATGTCCGTCGTGATGCCTTCGACATGATCGGGGCAGGATATGGCCTGGAAAGGAGAGCACCACTCCCGCAGGGGGATGCCCCGGATCAGTCTGCAACAGCGCAAAACCAGGCAGCAGAGACTGCAGAATCGGCGCCACCGTCCTCCTTTGATGAACAACAGTTCAACATCACCACTACAAGGGCCTGTCTCGATGCTCTTGATGAATTGGAGAGTGTTGTGAACCCATCAGGCATGGCGGCTTGCTTCAATATACCCGTTTTCGACAGCACAACCGGCGCATTCGAGGCTGATATTAGACTTTACAAAGTGACTGATGGTGTCGACGATTTTGAGGGAATCCCGCCTTCTGAGTATACTCTGCAAGTGAATATACCTCAAGCCACAATCTCGGACCCCCGTCGACTCGCTGGAGATGCCACGGAAGGCCAACCGGAGATGGCATTGTTGCAGGAATTCCGACATTTTGGACAAATATCGACCGTCTTGCAACTCGACAAACTGACGCAGTATGTTTTAACTCTGAAATAGTTCACGTTCACAAGCTGTTCTTTTCTTTTCTTTCTAACTCAAGTTATAGAGACCACATCCGCGTTCTTCTAATCCCCAACATAACCATTGGCGCCGTCAACCCCAAAACCGTAGAACTCGTCATGACCACTCTGTCCTCCGACACTCTATCTTACGTCGCTGGATTCTTCAGAAACGCAGACAACTCCCCTGTCAACATCACTATACCTGATGCCAACGCCCAACTCCCTGCCATCGTGGCCGCAGCGACGGCATTTGTTTTGCCAGGGACTACGCTAGGCATCTACCCCACTGGCCTGATAGTCACATGTATTTGGGCGGGGAGCTTTGTATTCGCTGTGGGGTATGGCACTTTGACTCGGATGAAATTCCGCGATCATTATAGGAGACGGCTACGGATGGCGGCTGCGAGGGCGGAGTGGAATGCAAGGATGTAAGAAAAGGATGGGGTTTTTTGTGTTTGATTTATGTACGGCTTGTTTCTTTCTTCTCTCTCTCTCTCTCTCTTTTTTTTTTTTTTTTGTTGTTAACTTGGTATATGCCACGATTTGACGACTTCTTTGGGTCAACATTTAGATAGTGAAAATATGCTCTCCCTTTTTGGTTGTTGATCTGGACTAACAAAAAAAAAAAAAAAAAACCTTGTACATATGTTGAAGATATAACTGTGTAGATATTTCTCCATGAGATGATAACAATCAGCAAGTAACTTCTCTACATTGTAATACGCAGGCAGGTAATTTCCATTTCCTCGTGGTGTGGTCCATGTCGCATTGACTTTGACATCAGCTTTTAATGCCTTCCAGCGCAATACCCCGTTATTTCCATGGGCCTACTTCATCAGATCTGCTTCTAATCTATCGGTACCAAAATATAAAAATAAAAATAAAGTAATAAAAGTGAAAAGATAGCAAAACTCCCACGCCAAACATAAACACAGAGTAAATCTCATCGCGCCAAGATCAGCAAATAAAAAATAATAAAACACCAGGGCCCCCCCACACAATCAGCTCCTAAAGCTATATAAGCGAACCTCCGAATCTTCACTGCCCGTGGCGAAGCGACTATCACTCAACCCAATGCAAGTGATAGGACCAGAATGGCCTGTGAACGTTTTTTCGCACCGGCCCGTGCGAGGATCCCAGACTTTAGCCATATTGTCCTGGGCGCCGGAGACCAGTCGAAGTGTGTCAGCACCAATGGCCCACACCCCTTCCACGTGACCAAAGAATGTCCGCAGACATCGGCCTGTGGGCACCTCCCAGAGACGAAGGGTGGAGTCTAGTGCGGCCGTGAGCATGTATCGTGGTGGTTGGGGCCGACCATCTTTGAATATGACGCCGAATGACGGGGAGACGGCATGGGTGGGCGGTGGGGTGCGGTCGGGTCGTTCAGCAAGAGCTGAACTGTGATGGTGATGGAATTCATAGTCCGAGTCAGCGGCGGTGGAAGAGGTGCTGCGTCCGTCATCTGCGCATTCGGCGTCGTGTTCTTCGAATTCGAATTCGCGGGGTAGAGGGAGGACTTGCTGGACTTGTCCGACGTGGCCTTCGTAGGAGTGGATGGAGTTCCCTGTATCAAGATCCCAGAGGCGGACGGTTAAATCGTCCGATGCGGTGAAGACGGTGCGAGAGGCTGTGTCCACTTTGACGGAGTTGACCCAGTCCCTGTGTCCGCGAAGTACGCGGGTGGATTTATCTTCAAAGTTCCATATCTTAACTGTGCTGTCCATAGAGCCGGAGGCGAGGATGGTAGAGTCGAAGTGAAGGGAGATCACGCCGCCTTGGTGACCGGTGTAGGTCGAGATGCACTCCCCGGTGCGCCAGTTCCAAACTTTGATGGTCCTGTCGAGACTGCCGCTGATCAACTTGGTGTCGTCAAACTGCAGACATCTGATTCCGGACTGATGGCCTCGTAGAGTGCGTATTTCCTGGCCGGTTTCTGTATCCCAAATCTTGATGGTGGTATCGTATGAGCCCGTAGCAAGAATATTATCCTCGAACTGCAAGCACATAACACCATTGGTGTGGCCTCTGAATATCTTTGTAGTGCAGCGACCGTGTTTCCAGTTGATGCCAACCTTGAACCTATCCTTGTACACATCCTTCCAGGGTCGGAATCGAGTCTTGAAATATCCCTCGTCTCCTGATTGCAAACGGGTTGGGGGTTGTGATCTATTCAGAGGATCTGAAATGACCGAGAGTTGGTCTCCGGATGTTTCTGCGTCATGGTTTTTCTCCGAAGTAGCGTTCGATGATACCTTTTCCAAACCTCGGCCGGTAGCCCGCATCTGGATCTGGTGTTTCGCATCTCGAAGTCTCTTGCGATCAAGGAGAGGAAGACCCCAGCCGCACTTCTTACACTTGCGGTCAATGTGTTGCTCGCACATTCTGTGCCAAACGACGTCGTCATCAGCCAAATATCTCCAGCGATGAGAGACCTGTGCCGCTTTACATAATGACGCTGTGTCCAGGTAAGAGAGGATTTTGAAGGATATCTCCGTGGGGAGCGCAGAAAGAAAGTCGATTCTGATTAAGTCGCGGACACTGGCAGATAAGAAGGAGAGTTGGGGAAAGCAACATTGGGCAAGCAGCCCCTGAAGCATGAGGTTTCGGTGTTTGGACGGTGCAGCGGAAAACAAGGCCCAGAAATGCGCAATACTTTGTTGGTCATCTTGTGACAGGGTGTGGAGCTCCTGTATTCGATACATTAGTTAATCCGTCAAGACATCGAATCGTTGGGGAAATACAGCCAGAGAACGGCATGGTGGAGCTTTCATATTTTATTTTCAGAGGCTTTTTACTGAAAAGACATTAAACACAAAGTGAAAAAGTAAGAACCTAACAGTCTACCTACCTGCTGCATCTGCGCCATCGCCAATTCATCCGCCTGGCGTCGACATTTGAGATCGGGCCTGTGCCGATAGCAGTATCTCGAATTCGGGTTCCGCTCAACCTTCTGGGGTTCGAACCGATTCATCGGGGCGTAGTGGTCACGGATATGTTTGGTAAGAAACGGCGCAATGCTTTTCCCCGCTGAACCGGGAGATTGACTGATGGATGTGTTGTCGGCTGTATTGTTGTCACTAGGATGTCCAAAGCCAGGCAGTTGTGAAGTAGGCAGTTGGGAGGAGGAGCAGGAGGAGGAAGGGGGGGGAGTGGTGGTGGTTTTGGTGGCGGAAATATACGATGTATCAGCTTCGTGAGCCGACGCAGAAATCTTTCTTCGTTTCCGAGGAGATTTGCTGATATCCTGTCTGAACTCCTGGGAGCGGATGACATCGTCGACAGCCACAGCGGGTGGCGGATCAATAACAGAATTCGATGCCATTGCTGCAATAATATTTTAGAATTGCATCGGATGGGGTTTAGGGGCCAATGTTGGCGAAGGGATCGTCGTTTATATGCAAGGTTAGAGCAAAGTAGGGTCGGTAAGAATGACGTCCCGTGGATCAGAGAAAGGGGGGATTAGCCGTATTGATTGGATTATCTGGCGAGAGAGTCAACCGTAGCCGAAGGAAATGACCCAAGGCAGCAGCGGGATCCGACTGCAGGAATCAGAAATGGGGATATTTGGGAGATGGGGATTGTCGTAGAACTGGTGGTTGGCGAAGTGGGAGCAGGGAAGAGGAGGGGGGATACGTACGTATGTATTATTGCTTTTTCCGGATCTCTGTATCTGGGGATTCCAACACGCTGCACTCCATGCCTGGTCCTCGTGCATTTCTCGTGGGCTGAACTGGTGTCCACACTGGCGTCGGATGGGAGGGCGGAGGGTGGAAGATGGAGGGCGGCGTCGAGGGGGGGTTGCAGCCGTGATAAAAATGTGCAGAGAGAGATATATATATACAAACTATATTATGTGTGATACACGTGTATACGTATTAATCCGGTATGGTATTTGAGGCATGTGCCCCTGTTTATGTCGCCGTCGCCACTGACTGACGCGATAGACGGGCGCTAAGCCTATTACGGCCCAGCGCTGCCAGAGACAAATCGACACAGCTGCGCGTCACATGATCTCAGCTGATCCCGTCATTCTTTGCAAGCGTCGAGCGACTTGATCCATCGTCCATCGCCTTCGATATCAACGGACGATATGGGATTGGGCGTCAATACCCGGGCAGCGCACCGAGTACTGAATTGCGTGATATCACACACTCTTGGCCGCTAGCACACTCTCACAGCAATACTTGCAACACCTGCCCTTTCAAATCTTAAATTTGAAGCCCCTCTCCCCCCCCTGCTCTGTTCCATTCTCGGTTGCCCTGCTCCCACTTCCGCTGCAACCACCTTGGGATATCCGCACAGGAGGTCCAGTTTCGCAAATATACCATATCCTTGGCCCAGCGGAAGATACCCAGGTGGTAGATATACTATAGCTGGTTATTCCGGCATCTGGCAGACCCATATCTATCATTATTGCTATATTATTACTGCATTCGGTATGTCGCGTACAGCTATTATTATTATTATTCTTCTTCTTCTTCTTATTATTATTATTATTATCATCTCCTGCCATCGCGTCATCTGACCCATGAAGGGGTTGACTGTTGTGTTTTTGTGGAGCATGCATCCACAGCCCACCATCCCCGTCTTTCTCTAGCGCCCATCATTTTGCGGGACTCAAGTGGAAATTTTGCATTGGCACCTCTGTCCCCACAGACTTCGTATGGATGCAGTCTGATTTTCTCACCTGTGATTCGCACTCTTGCTCCTTGATTCTATGCTATGCTACCTGATTCCGGGTCAAAAAGCTTATTAAAATGCACAGGAATCCAGCTGGAATACGGGATGTATGCTCATATCTGCACAGGATGATGGCATCGCTGCACTCCCACGATCAGGCAGAGGCCAGTCTATATTATTCATAAAGAGATATTGCCGCCGGCACCTGCCAAACAGGCCCAAACAGGCCCAAACAGTCCAGACAGTGACAAAAAAAAATAAATGAACATAATAAAATAAAAAAGAATAAAAAAATCATAATTTTTTTTTATTAAAAAAAAGGCATCACAAAAATTGGCTTAGTTGGAAACCAGGTGCACCAGAGCCTGGGAGAGGTGTGGCAACTGCAAAAGCAACTTTCTCTCCTCCCAACATAATATTGCATCATGGTGCCGCAATCTTCATACCTTGCCCATTTGGGGCCTGACCAGACGGAGGACACGGAAGCGAGTATTTCATCACAGCAGCCCGATTTGGAAGTCCTGGTTTCACATCTTGTGGCTGCAAAGCGCTCTCTTTCGTCTATTCACCATGTCTGGCGAGCCAATGAAATCGTCACCAGAGCCCGTGCTGCTCTGGAAGAGAGCGTTATAGTATCTTCACGCACCAGCTTTCTCCGTCGGGGTTTATACGAGCAGCTCAAACTGTTGTATGGCGTAAGAACTGAGGTTGAGCGGGTGGCCCATCGCGGTCGCTCGGAATTTGCAGCTGCACTGAAAGAAATGGACAACGTTGATGCACGGCTCACTGAGACGTTGGACATGCTACGCGACACGACGGTAGAGGCTGAGTTCAGACCTCCAGGGGAGGAACCAAAGACGCTCTATGATTTTGTCGATGATCGCGGCGTGGAGGACCTTCAGTCCCTGCTAAAGGCTTCGATTGACAATACCAATGCCGCACAAGCCGCACTAGATCGGTCGAACCGTGCTTTCGACATTGACATTCACTCAATCCACCAGGCGTTGGGGAAGTATCGTGATGTGGTTAGAAAGCGCCTGGGCTCCTCATCCTCATTATCATCATCATCGCCCTCTGCATCACGACTCAGCATTCCATCCCCATTGCTTGTTCCGGAACTCCTGCGTTCCTTGGAGGCGCATGCCAGGGGAATGGCTGACCTCCTTGAATCCTTGGTCCGGCATTTCGATCTCTGTGTAACGGCAGTAAAGCACACGGAAGGTGGTGGTGCCGCTGCTCGCTCTATCACAGGCGACCTGCCAACTGGAGTCGGCATAGTCAGCGTTGGACACAAAACCCAAGACTTGAATGACAGTGGCAACCTCCTGGCGCCTCCCGAACCAATCACAAAGGAGGAATATCAAGAAATGATAAACGTGCTAACAAAGGACGCATCTGAGGCCGAAGACGTTGTGCTAGAAATTCAAGACCGCATTGCTGAGATGGAATCAACTCTTGAACAAGTTCTAGAACAATGCAACGCTGTCAACGCCATCTACATGTCAACGACAGATGTCTTCTACAGTCTATCGAAGGTTGCCTCGTCACAGTTAACGGACTACATCTCCCAGGCACATGCCTTCGCGCGTGTCTGGAAGGAGGAGCACGAGAATATTCAGGCAAGCATGGCCGAGCTGGCTGATCTACGGAACCTATACGCGGGTTTCCTGGATGCCTACGACAGGCTGATCATGGAGGTTACACGACGCAAAGCCGTCCGCGCTGCTGTTGGCAAGGTGCTCAAGGAAACTAGACGGGAACTCGATAAGTTATTCGAAGACGACGTGCATGCTCGCGAGATGTTTAGGACGGAGTATGGCGACTATTTGCCGTCGGATATATGGCCCGGACTCGGAAGATGTCCTGCTAGAGTCGAGTTTACGTGGTTGCCTGGCGTGAAACTGGATAATGCGGAAATTATGCGCATGTCTGGAGAGCAGCAAGGAATTGGGGGCGATGAGGCACTGGATGGGGTTGAAGGTGCTGGTGGTGATACGGCTGATGATAAGCCTACTGCTTCCGGGCAGGACGATGCCACCGTTATTGCTGGCGAGAATGATGATGAATCTGGTGGCTGCGATGACAGCATACCACAGTTGCCCAAGCATGTCGTGCAACAAGCGGTTACACGATTGAGGACACGAGCAAAGGGCCTGAAGCTCTTGCAGTCATGACTTGATGCTTTTTTTTTTTGGCGAGCATTGAAAAATATTGCAAGCGGCCTGGGATATCTGGCGTATTCGATGTCGAGCATGTATTATATAAATATTACATTGCGATATTATGGCGGCCGAGGTTCCCCTGGCGAATTTAGCCAGTGTCGTATTCTATCCTTCCTTGCATCTAAGTAATTATCAGATTACTTATTCATGGGCGTGTGCATCAATTCTCTTCTTTCTAACATCATGACGCTTCCTACACCTTCACACTCCACCCTTTAACTCTTTCCGCCTTGGCCACACTGCCTATATGCAATCCAACCTCAATCTAGAAAAACCCAGATGATGATGCTCAAACAAATGCCACTGCCATATATGATAATGGTTTCCAACCCTCTCACGAAGCTGCAATTACCATGGAAATCTCTTCGTCTCTCGCTTCTCATGTCATTTTCTGCTCAAGAGAACTGAGGTCAGAACCCACTATAACCATATACGTCTTCGCATGGATTATTATACCTATGTTTCTTTTCATTGGAAACCCATAGTGTATTTAATCCTGATTTTGGCGTGGTTGTAGTCTGTGGTACCTGGGAGAAATTGACATGCGATGTGGAATGGATGCGATGGCTAAAGTATTGTTTGGATTTTTGTGGGGGAGAGAATGAGGATCAAAGAGAGCTCTGATGGGTTATGATGAATGTGGACAAATGCTAATTGTAGAGAAATTTTTCATTACAGGTAAATTTTATCTGAGAAAAACTTGATGACTTGTTGAGTACCTGTCCCCTATTGTGATAGGATAGATTCCAGCATCCATTAGCTTGATCAGTTACTGTGCTGGAAGCAGTGCTACATGCTTGATTTTATATTCCTTCCCATTCTCACTATCTCACTATCGATATGTGAAAAGGTTTTTTTTAGGGGCAATGAATGGATCTTAAGTCTCCCTCTTCATAGTTTATGCGTCATATTCATGCTATCACTTATCATGTATTATTCCCTGATGAGCTATCCAGCCATTTTAGAAAATAAAACACAAAATAGAAATAGAAGCTAGCCAATAAAACAACGTGACTAAACACGACTACTTCCTCTTCGACGCATTGATGAGCTTCTTCTTAACATGCTTCGGCATTTTCTTCGTCCGCTGCTCACGCTTCTCCTCCTTCACAAGCCGTTTATGATCTCTCTTGGCATCTCTGTCCACAAACCGCTTTCCCCGCGGAGGTTTCTTAGCGAATGGATCCTTCTCGTCAGCCTGAGAACCCGCTTCCGAGCCTCCATCCGATGGAGAAACACTGCCAGATTCATCTGACCCCTCCTCGTCTGCTTCTCCATCACCAACAACACCGTGGGATGGACTGGTAGTGGCAGTCGTATCACCCTCATGCGCCAATAATTCACGATATACCAAGTCCTGCCCCTGCCCCTGGCAAAGCTTCTCCACGTCACGCTCGACATCGTACACCTGCTCGAGAGTCTGGGGAATATATTGCTGCCGGAAAACTGCAGCGTCGACTTCGTCGCTATTCGCACTGGCATCACCTTTCTCCTCGCCTGCATCCTTCGATGCGAACAATTTCTCCACCGCATCTGCCATCTCGCTGGATCCGGGGGTAGCTTTTGGTCCGTCGGCAGCTGTTATAAATCCATATACAACTCTCTCTGAAAGAGTGTGTATTCCTTTTCGTCGGAAAAAGTCTGTGACGTTCTTGATATCCATGCGGAGGAACTCCAAGCTGCGGGGGTGGTCATGTTCAACGCTCTGGCTGACGTCGATGATGTAGAGTTTACTTTTGTGGTAGAGGATATTGTACTCGCTTAGATCTGCGTGCACTAATCGACATTCCTGATACATTGTGCGCATATAGCCTAGGAGTTCGATGTAGTGGGCTCGCCACTGCTCTTCAGGGTTTGGTCCGGGAAGCTCCACGTCCTTTAATCGCGGGGCTGCGAACCCCTTAGAGTTTCCCAGAAAGCTCATGGCTAAGACGTGAAGTCGAAGGTAGATGGGTTCTGGGCATGGGATTCCTGCGTTGTAGAGACGTTTGAGATTTCGCATCTCTTTTTCTGCCCATACTTTCACCATCGCCCGGTTGTTGGATTTATTATATCCTTGCCTAAACCTAAACTCCCCGGTGACGTACTTGTCTCTGTCCTTGAAAACCAAGATGCTAGTCTTGTAGACTTTAATGGCCCGTTGGAGTGGCTCGCCGCCGTCTTCTGGATAAGACACGGAGTGGTAGACATTGGCTTCTTTGCCCGTGGAAAGACACCCGTTGACTTCAGATACCACATTCCTGTTGATCATCTGTAGAAGGATCATCCGGGTTCTGGGATCGAGCACCTGCTCTGATGTTGCACGGTCACTTTTGTCCATCCCCCTGTTTCCCTTCCCCCCCAGGCCTGACTGGAGGTTATCGAGACGTATCTTTGACGCATGTCGCGCGAGAGAGGAGATCTGATCGTCGACATTGGCTTGTGTGTTCACCGTTGGTTTCTGGGGGTTGCTTTTGGGATATGTTGATAGAGGGGCATTTGGATTTGATAATACTCCTTTCAGTCGACGCTGTCTGTTGTAAGATTGTGTAAGATCTGAGGGGTTGGAGAACATGAAATCATCTTCGCCAAGATCCTCATCCGCAAAGATATCATCGTAGTAGTCATCATCCGTTTCGTCCTGGGCAGAAGATTCTGGCGGGGTTTGTTCCTCTGCGGCGTTGTTATACGTTAAGGCGTTTTGCTCCAAAGAAAGGGTAGGATCATTCCCAGTGGGGAGTGTGACCTTAGCTTCCGCAGCCATAATTAGAGGACAAAACAGCTGAAAAGATCTACTTCTGATTGTTCTTTGATTCAACCAAATTCCTCTAGCCCTCCTGAATATGAATTTATGCCGCTTCAATCAGCTAAAAAACTGCTGAAGTGTGACGTATAAATTTTTGTTATGACGCTAAATTATTAGTCCGGTTCCACCTCTGCAAAGCCCTAAGTAATGCCTAATCGGGAACGCGTCCAGCCAAATCCCGACTTGACTCGAACTACTACGCGTTTTATAATGCATCGGATGTGAAAAGGATCTATCTCTCTTCAACACCCCTGCAACTTGGGACAAAGCTCTCAACTCTCATCATCGCTACGGTTCATTTCTTTGCAGCACACGAGTCGCATAGTGATTCCGCAAAGCTATTAGGCTTTCCCCCCCCCAACCCCTCTCACGCTGTGGGGTCTCGATCCTCTCAGGCCCAAAATGTATATCAAACAGATCATCATCCAGGGGTTTAAGAGGTAAGGAACAGGACGCGTTATTGACTGTGGTGAGGCTATTAACTGAGGCTTCTATGTGAACTGTATAGCTACAAAGATCAAACAGTGATCGAACCCTTTTCCCCAAAACACAATGTCATCGTCGGACGCAATGGATCGGGGAAGAGTAACTTCTTCGCGGCGATTAGATTCGTTCTTAGCGATGCATACACACATATGGGGAGAGAGGAACGGCAGGCGCTATTACATGTACGCAAGATTAAGTCGATGGGATCAATTCAGAGCTGTGTTGACTGACGCTACGTAGGAGGGCTCTGGGTCCGCGGTGATGTCGGCCTACGTTGAAATCATTTTCGATAACTCCGACGAACGATTCCCCACAGGCAAGAAAGAACTGATACTACGACGGACTATCGGGACAAAGAAGGATGAATACACTCTGGATCGCAAAAACGCGACCAAGGCTGATGTGATGAATTTACTCGAATCTGCCGGTTTCTCGCGATCAAATCCTTACTACATCGTTCCCCAGGGTCGTGTCACGACCTTAACAAATATGAAAGATTCGGAGCGCTTGGTTCTCCTCAAAGAAGTCGCTGGCACACAGGTATACGAGGCGCGTCGGACAGAATCATTGAAGATCATGAACGAAACAGATAATAAGAGGGCGAAGATCGACGAATCGCTGGACTATATTAATGAGCGGCTTGCAGAACTAGAAGAAGAAAAGGACGAACTTAAGAACTATCAAGAGAAGGATAGGGAACGGCGATGTCTTGAATATACAATTTATTCCCGTGAGCAGGCAGAAATCGCAGCTGCTCTCGAAAACATTGAATGGCACCGCCAGACGGGAGTGGAGGACACAGATGCCAACCGCAACCGATTCATCCAGGGCGAAAATGACATTGCACAGATAGATGCTGAGATTTCGGAACTAAAACAGTCAATAGAGCTACTGAAGATGGAAAAGGTCCAGATGGAGGAGGATCGTCGCGACATATCGCGAGCTCTGGCACAAACTGAACTACAAGCCAAGTCTCTTTCAGAGGGACAATCAGCTGTCCAACAAGCTAAGGCTCGACGCGAGGCAAATTTGAAAGCCGTCCAATCAGCTATAAAGGGGCGTGAGAAGGAGCTCAGCCAGATTCTTCCGCAATTCGAAGCTAAAAAAAAGGAGGAGGAAGCTGTGAAAGCGAAGTTGGACGAAGCTGAAACGGCGCGACAACGTCTATACGCAAAGCAAGGCCGTAATTCAAAATTTAGAAACAAATCTGAGCGTGATAAATGGCTTCAACGTGAAATCCAGGATACATATACGTCACTCTCAACGGTCAAGGCTGTCAGGATGCAAACAGAAGAAGAAATCAGGGAGCTTGAGAATGATATAGCTCTTCTGGAACCTGAGGCTGAAAGATTGCGTAAGCAGCTTGATGGCCGGGGGGACGCCATCCAATCTATGGAACAAGAGGTGCAGGGGGCGAAGGATGAAAGAGACCGACTAATGGACCAAAGAAAGTAAGTTTCAGGTTTCCTCTTTTCACTCCCCACAGTATTTCTAGTATATGCGCTAACAAGACAAAAAGGGAATTATGGAGAGAAGAGGCAAGGCTCGATTCTATCATATCCAATGCCTCGCAAGAGTTGGATCGTGCGGAACGGAACCTTTCTCATATGATGGATCATAATACCAGCCGCGGCCTCGCCGCTGTCCGTCGGATTAAACGGCAACTAAATCTCGAAGGGGTCTATGGCACAGTTGCTGAACTTCTCGAGGTTAATGAAAGGTATCGCACCGCTGTCGAGGTTACCGCTGGCCAGAGTCTTTTCCATTATGTCGTCGATACGGATGAAACTGCTACAAAAGTGCTGGAAGTATTACAGAAAGAAAAGTTGGGAAGAGTTACATTTATGCCGCTGAACCGACTCAAGCCCAGACCCGCAAATGTTCCGCGGGCCAGTGATACCATACCAATGATTGAGAAGCTGGTGTACGATTCTGAATATGAAAAAGCTTTTCAGCAAGTTTTCGGCAAAACTATAATTTGTCCTAACCTTCAAATCGCATCTCAATACGCTCGAAGTCATGGAGTCAATGCTATTACACCGGAAGGCGATCGGTCAGACAAACGCGGTGCGTTGACTGGTGGTTTCCACGACTCCCGCCAATCTCGTCTTGAAGCTCTTAAGGCTGTTACCAAATGGCGGGATGAGGTTGAATCCAAACGGAATCGTGGTACCGAAATTAGACGGGAACTTGAAAAGATGGATCAGTTGATCACCAAAGCCGTGGGAGAGTTGCAGAAGCTTGAACAGCGGAGGCAGCAATTCCAAGGCAGCAACATCCCTCTCCGTCAAGAGATTAAAAGCAAGCGTGATATGCTTCAAAATAAGACCGATAATTTAGAGGCAAAGTCGCGAGCTCTCCGAAACATGGAGGCCAATGTTAAGGCATTAACAGATCTGATTTCTGCGCACGAGGAAGAGCTGTCTACTCATTTTGAGAAAGCTTTAACAAATGCGGAAGAAGCGAAGCTTGAATCTCTAAATTCAACTGTGCAAGAGCTCAGAAGCCAGCATTCAGAATTATCTAGCAGTCGCAGTGAGCTCGAAGCAAGCAAGTCAGTGATTGAAGTCGAACTCCGCGAGAACTTACATCCCAAGTTAGAGCAGCTGATCGGCCATGAGTTCGATTCTGGTGAGGAAATTACACACGGAACTCTCAAGGAAAGCCAACGAGAACTCGAGCGACTGACCAAATCTCTCAACACTCTCGATCGTCGTCTCAAGAAACTAGAAGAGTCAGTGGAGAAGGGATCAGCTGAAATGGCCCAATTAGAACAGCGCAAATCTGATATCAAACGAGACTTGGAAGATCTAGCCAGATCTATTGAAAAGCACCAACGACGAATGGAAAAGAATATGCAGAAAAAAGCGGCCCTGGCGAAACAAGCGGCCGAATGCAGCGCTAACATCCGCGATCTTGGAGTTCTCCCCGACGACGCCTTTACGAAATTCAAGAACACCGATTCCAATACCGTGGTCAAACGACTGCATAAAGTCAACGAAGCTCTGAAGAAGTTCTCCCATGTCAACAAGCAAGCGTTCGAGCAGCATAATGGTTTTACGAAACAGCGAGAAACGCTAACAAAGAGACGGGAGGAGCTTGATTCCTCTCAAAAATCAATCGAAGAGTTGATCACGGTCTTGGACCATCGGAAGGACGCCGCCATCGAGCTGACCTTCAAGCAAGTGTCAAGGGAGTTCGCCCAGATTTTCGAGAAACTGGTGCCTGCGGGTCGAGGTCGTTTGATCATCCAGCGGAAGACTGATCATGCGGCTCGGCAGGCGGATGAACTTGGCTCTGACGAGGAAGAGGCACGAAACAGCGTAGAGAACTACGTTGGTGTTGGTATCAGTGTTAGTTTCAATAGCAAGCACGACGAGCAGCAACGCATCCAACAACTCAGCGGTGGACAGAAGAGTAAGTGATGATGGAATGGGACACTCCCCTACCGAACATATATATCATTTTGAGTTGAACACACCAGCGAAATTGATTTCTAACACTACGAGCAAAACATTAGGCCTCTGCGCGCTAGCTCTCGTCTTCGCCATCCAAGCGTGCGACCCAGCCCCCTTTTATCTGTTTGATGAAATCGACGCAAATCTAGACGCGCAGTACCGAACTGCCGTCGCGCAAATGCTTAAGTCTATTTCAGAGGAGACCAATGGTCAATTTATTTGCACGACGTTCAGGCCGGAGATGTTGCTTGTTGCGAAGAAGTGCTATGGTGTCAGTTTCCGCAACAAGGCTAGCACCATTGACGTGGTGTCGAGGGAGGAGGCGCTGAAGTTCGTGGAGGAGCAGAAGACCTAGACGGACGGCTTTCTCTTCCCGTTGAGTGTCATCTGTCGTCTATTACCCCCTGTTGCTGCCCCAATATATATTCTTGTTGTTCTTGTTTTGCCGATGACTTGGAGTTCTGGCTGTGGGGATCTTTTGTTTTTACGGTTGCGATGCGGTATTTGCCTTTTATCTTTGATTCTATTCTTTTATTCTGTCTCTCTATTTATGTACTAAGTTTTTCGTTATATCATCCTTCGGTTTAAAACCTCATAGCGGATTTTCCAAATTATCGGTTGTGGTTGCTCTGTTATGGAACAAATTTTACTGTCTCGTTAGTACTATGTCAATTTGTTAGGCGCAGACCCAAACCCCTTTTCATGTAATTTATTTTTCGATAATATCTAGTTGAATCGAATTGACTTGGAATGCGCTTTAAATGTGCTTTAATATTCCCACCTCCCACCCACCCCACTGTTCTCCAAAGTGATCGTGGAGTGAATACGTCCCATGAACCGTCGTCTATGGCACATTCGCAGAGTTTTCGAATAGGGATGTGTGGTACCCCCACCTTTCCCCTTAACATCTAGTTTTGAGTGCTATGATCGCTCCGGAAGCAAGAGAGTATCTTCTAGATGGCACACCGTATCTAAGCTTTTGCCCCATTACCGAAAAGCATGATTATCATCTATTACGGCCGGAGACTCTATCCCTAAGTTTTTCTCAGGGCAAACAAATGATACAAAAATCGAAAAAAGAAAAAAAAAAAATCCCGAGAAAATATTAACTGAGACGTCTAAACAGCCAAGTTATCCCAAAACACCCCAGACCGTGACTTTTATCACGCACTACGCGATGACACCAGGTCCATCGTCCAAAATTTGAGCCATCCATCCTAACTCCTCCTGCTCTCCCCAGTCCACTCAACAATAATCTCATCGGGGACATCTCGGACAAGAACATGGACATGTTCAACTGACCTCACGCTCTGAAGCGCCGTCCAGTTCTTGAACCACATAACCCTATCTTCCGCATCGGGGAAGAGCTTCTCGAGCCTCGCGATAAATGACTGTCTGATAAATCTGTCAATGAGCGCACGAGATTCAGAAGTCAAATCGCCATTTTCTGCGTTGACGGGGATGCTGTTTTTCAGCCACACGACCAGATGCGTGACATCTGGGGTAAGGCCGTAGGGCCAGTCATTCCGCAGGATCTTGAAGTCACTGGGATCAGCGAAAGGAATCGGATTCCGGCACTGGGAGGTTGGATCCTTGGAGGGATCAAGGGGCCAGTGCAGCCGCTCTTTGCAGATGTAGTTTGTTATCGACCCGTACTGCGCCTTGACATCGTTTGTCCAGGCGATGTAACGCAATAGGTCACTGGGTTTCCGTCTGAATACCTCGAGGTTATTTGCCGCTGTTCTTTGAGTCAGTGATACGGAGTTCGTTCCGGAGTTTGGACATTTCTACTGTGGTAAGTGGCGGTTTACGGACCTATGATGTTCTTGAGGTCGGCCCAGTCGTGGAAGACGAATTCATCATCCGTTTGTGAAAGGACTTTGCGATCCACATCTGTAAGATTGAAAGGGAGAGACGCTTGATTAACGAGCCGTTGAGGATCTCCCATATTTTCTAGATGCGTTCATGCGTGCCTAGGACTTCGAGGCGTGGGCAGAACATCTGCTAATTATCAATAGTGGCTGTCATAACTATGGAACCCGCTCTTGTCGAGATTTAGTCAGCAACGTCTAACAGTTAACTTTTGGTCACGTTTCCCATTGCGGTTAGTGACCTCTTTAAAATTAAAGTTAGCTCTGGGCTCAACCTTAATTTGTTTAATCAACTCGAAGCAACTTTCAGAGTCAAACAACATCTCTTTAAAAGATAGAACTGATCTTGTCTGGGTATAGAGGTGTTGCACTGGAGATATTGAATGATCCACTGCCCTTTCTTTCATCAATCAATCTACATTCATCAGAAATGATGGTATTTTGCCATCCCTTGCCCATTTTCCAATGGGGTTTCTTTCTGTATCTGTCTCGATTGCTATTTCTTCTCATGTTTCACTATTTTGTCTACCAAGTCCATATACAGAATCCGCTCCGTTAGAAATGTCTTTTAGACGCAATCTTTTGCAGTGCAGTAGATTCTGGCTACTAAAAACTCCGCCCTCTAATATTTACTTCAATATGGTCCCGCGTCTTCAATTTTCTCCCTCGGAGGTCCCTGCTAATTTGCATGACCAAAACACTTCATCTCTCTGCGGCAGAAGGCTCCAGAGTAGCTAACCATCATGTTTCTGTCAGTTTTTGAAGTGGTGACGAGAATTTCGGAAAATCCTCGCTGCATATAGAATATCCAGGAAGGCATGTGTGTACTCTGTAGAAAATTTGGAGATCAGAATATTCACAACGACTGGCAATTGAATCCTTTTCACCGCTAGGTACTCTGGTCTAAGCACTGCGATTAACGAAGTCAGGGAGTGACTGGTTTGTCCTGCGGCGGATTCTTGTCAGGCTTTCGCAAGAGGGGACCACTCCTATAACTTTCCCAGAGCTTTGAAGTAGGTCTCGGGACTGAAAGGAGGCCAACAAATATAAATAACGTCATGGTCTAAAAATAGAATGAGCCGTCTCAGAACTGTTTTGAATTAGCTGCGATAGACAATAAAAATATCTCTAGGGCAAAGCGGTATTGCCATTTGTTGTGGGTTTGGCGTTGGAAAGGAACATGTTCATGTACGAACTGGTCTTTTTCGTGGCTGAACATGGATACATTTGTGGGCATGACTAACTCTCTGATTCTGATAGCCTTTACAATCAAAAGCTATTGAGGATATCGTGAGAATGAAGAGATATTGGACCTGTTGGAATCACTGAATCCGCAAGGTCTGAAAGGTCGAGCAAGGTTTATTTGCATCTAGAGGTTGAAGGCGGAGGGTCCACAGAGGAAGTGATCTGTTATTGCGGCTGATGCTTTAGTCCAGGGTTGTTTTTGTATCAGCCCTACAACCCGTTTTTTGGAAGGGTAGGAAAAATTAGATCCCGTAACAGAGCAATGGTTTGTGCCCAGATCCTCCATCCCCTTTGGGAGAATCTGATGGACATAGCCCTCGAGGATATATAATGAGCGAACAAAAATAGCTAGCTCTAAATTACTTAGCACTTCTTTGGTCGTGGATGATGATGGCAGGGGAATGCAGGGGCATGCAAGAAAGAATGGATAACTGAGATGGCAAGATAACAACAATGACCGTTGGAAAACGTCAGCCTCGGGGAGCGCGAGATGCGATGGGGTCTGCCGGATGCTGAACAGCTGCTGATTCGGTACGTGCGGAAATAGCCTTCAGGACATAGTTACACGTTCCCAACAGCCCCCTAATAATGCTGTTGTCCGCCACCGCTAATTGATGGTTCGCGGATAGTTTCTTCGCTCTTCGGTTTTCTTCCCTCGAGTAAGCTCCCACTCCCTCCATATTTAATTTCCTCAACCCCGTTTGTTCTCTCTACAACAACAACAACAACAACACCGTCCTAGTCCCTTCGCTCTGGCCCCTGAGAGCGCCCAGCAGTCATGAAGTGAGATATTTATCCTTTTCGATTTCCTGCTCTCCTGCTTCATCTGTTAAATCAAAATATTAACTTCTTTCGCTATTGTGTGATGGCAAGTCCCTGGATGTCGAGCGAAGCCATCAATGGGATATATATCCCTTCCGCCCTTCTGATTTGCGGCACTGCCATTGTGAAGAAGGAATGGCTTTCTTACGCGGCGGCTCTTGCGGTGATACTGTCGGGCTGGCAGGTGTTTAGCAACAGTGAGATATCCCCTGTTCCCACCCTGCGATCTCCAAAGTTTTGTTGGGCCCGTTGGAAAGCCATTGCAGATCTAACAGCGCCTACATTTTCTCTTCTGTACAGGACAAAGGAAAGTTCTCAACCCTAACGAATTCCAAAACTTCGTTTTGAAAGAGAAAACCATTGTCTCTCACAATGTCGCCATCTATCGCTTTGCCCTCCCGCGCCCCACTGATATCCTCGGCTTACCCATTGGCCAACACATTTCCCTCGCCGCGACAATTGAAGGCCAGACGAAGGAGATTATGCGATCCTATACCCCCATTTCCTCTGACCAGGAAACCGGCTACTTCGACCTTCTCGTCAAGGCATATCCTCAGGGGAACATCTCTAAGCACCTTGCTGGCTTGCGCATCGGGCAGACCATGAAGGTTCGGGGTCCCAAGGGTGCCATGGTTTACACTCCCAATATGGTTAAAAGGATTGGTATGATCGCTGGTGGTACGGGCATCACCCCGATGCTTCAGATCATCAAGGCTATTATCCGAGGACGACAACGGAATGGAGGCAATGACACTACACAGGTTGATCTCATCTTTGCCAACGTTAACCCGGACGACATCCTCCTTAGGGAAGAATTGGATCAGATTGCCAAGGAGGACGATGGATTCCGCATCTACTACGTCTTGAACAACCCTCCAGCGGGCTGGGAAGGTGGTGTCGGCTTTGTTACTCCCGATATGATCAAGGCTAGTTTTGGATTCTTTAGAACGCATTCCCCAGCTTTATCGCGTCTAACTAATTTTCTTTCAACTTTCCAGGCCAAACTGCCCGCACCCGCACCCGATACGAAAATTTTGATTTGCGGACCCCCGCCTATGGTCAGTGCCATGAAGAAAGCCACCGAGTCTCTCGGATTCAAGAAGGCTGGGCTTGTGAGCAAGCTGGATGACCAGGTCTTTTGCTTCTAGGGGCCCGGTTCGTGATTGTTGGAAACGATGGAATATATTCGATATACCCTGATTGAAGGAATTATGGTTCTGTTGTGATTCCCAAAGATTGTATTATTTATTCTTACAATTCCCACCTTCCTAGTTGGACCTACCGTGTTTGTTCTTGTTAAAAGATAGAGTTACTGTAGAATCAATTTTATAGACCTGTTTATTACGTGGTCTGGGAGCAAGCACAGCAACACAGCAAAACAACAGCCCAAGAGTGACGTAGAGGGACACACATAAATACTAGGCCAATTAGCTGCCAATAGCAACCTCAAGTTTTATGAAAGCTCCTATATCATATCTCTTCGCTTCCCCAGTTCAATATTTTTCGTACATTGTCTGCAAACTGATCAATTTTTTTAATCTGATCTGATAAGATCTTGTGGTTGATCATTCTGCCTCCTTGAATCACTCACCGCCTTTGATCCCATACTAAGTAATTCAATCCCTGAAATTCCTATGGCTAGTTATATGCTGCATATAAAAAGAGGGAGAAAACCCAACTCTTGAGTTCGGAAAATTCCCCTCCACATATACACACGAGGAGAGCACAGCATATATGCGTCAACACGTTTACAGCAGCACATTGCTTATTCCAAAGTGTATATATCAGCAACAATTGACCCTGGTGCTGAAGCCAACCCGATTGTCGCTCCAATTGCAGCAACCCCAATACCACCGCTGCACACCCCTCCTCAAACGCTGTCCCTTCTCCTTCTTCTGCACACCCCGCACCACAACTCCTTCACCAAGCAAACATCACCGATACTACTACCGTGCAGCCATGGCGACGGATTCCGTGCCCGCTGTGGCGGAGCTTTCGATTCATTCCACCACGAATGAAGTCTCGCAATACCCTAATTGCTACCCCTCCGTCAACCCCATCGATAGGTACCGTGCGCATATCGCAGAGCTCGTGGCAGAGGCGCTAGGAGTAGATTCCCAGACCGTTTACCCCAGGCTACAATGGACGAATTCTCTCGATAAGGGTGACTTGGTTCTTGCTGTATGTTCTTGCAATATGATATTTATAGAACATTCGCGGGTTTTTTTTTTTTTTTTTTTTTTTTTTTTTTTTTTTTTTTTTTTTTTTTTTTTTTTTTTTTTTTTTTTTAGGGTCCAGGACTACAATGCTAATTGTGAACAAAAATATTCACCTAATAGGCCCCAGCTCTACAAATCAAAGGCAAGAAGCCACCAGAAGTTGTTGCGCAGATCCTCGAAAATCTTACCCCCTCCGACCTCATCAACACGCCCATTGCGGTGGGCACGCATATTCAGTTCTTCTTCAAGCCGGAGCCCCTCACAAAGACCGTTATTAAAGCCATTCAAGAGAACAGGGCGACATATGGCTCGAATGCGAACGTTGGTCTTCGAGACCCTACTGACCCTTCAAAGGGCAAGAAGAAAATCATCGTCGAGTTCTCGTCTCCCAATATCGCGAAACCGTTCCACGCGGGCCATCTGCGGAGTACGATCATCGGAGGCTTCTTGGCTAACTTGTACACGATTATGGGATGGGATGTGATCAAGATGAACTATCTAGGTGACTGGGGGAAACAATATGGTCTCCTAGCAAATGGATATGAGAAGTACGGAAACGAGGAAGAGCTCGTGAAAGATCCGATTAACCACCTGTTCGACGTCTATGTTAAGATCAACAAAGACGTGGCGGAGCAGGAAGGTCCTATTAAGGAACTTCGAGAGCAGATTAAGGCCAAGAAAGACAAGGATGAGGACATCACGGTGCTGGAAAAAGTGCTGCAGGCCAAAATTGATGTTAGTTATGATGAAATGGCCCGTCGATACTTCAAGAGCATGGAGGACGGTGATGAAAAGGCGCTTGCACTCTGGCAACGATTCCGTGACTTAAGTATTGAAAAGTACAAGGAGACCTATGCGCGCCTGAATATTGGTTTCGATTGCTACTCCGGTGAATCACAAGTCAAGCCAGAAAGCCTAGCCAAGGCCTACGAAGCCATGGAAAAGACAGGAGTTTCCGAAAACTCTGAAGGCGCAGTTATTGTCGACTTTGCGAAGCATGACGCGAAGAAATTAGGTAAAGCGATTGTGATCCGAAAGGATGGTACGCCCCTCTATCTGACTCGGGATATTGCGGCTATCATTGAGCGAGACGAGGAATACCACTTTGATAAAATGATCTATGTCGTTGCTGCGCAGCAGGATCTCCATCTCGCGCAACTTTTCAAAGTCACCGAGCTTGTTGGTCGGAAGGATCTAGCAGACCGATGCCAACATGTTAACTTCGGTATGGTTAGGGGCATGAGCACCCGAAAGGGTACTGTCAAGTTCCTCAACGATATCCTCAAGGATGTTGGCGAGAAGATGCATGAGGTTATGAAGAAGAACGCTACCAAGTACGAGCAGGTTGAGGATCCCGAAAAGACGGCTGATATTCTTGGTATCACGTCTGTGATGGTCCAGGATATGAGTGGCAAGCGGTATGTCGAAGATCTTTGTCACAACATATCCAACTTCCCCCTTTCCTCCTTCCCACCCCCTTAAACAACCCCCGCAATATTACCCCTAACAAAACACCCAGAATCAATGGCTATGAATTCAACCTAGACGTCATGACATCCTTCGAAGGCGACACAGGCCCATACCTCCAATACGCCCACGCACGCCTCTGCTCCATGACCCGCAAAGCCGACGTCGACCCCTCCGAACTAACCACCGCCAACCTCTCCCTCCTCACCGAGCCACACGCCATCGACCTGATCCGCCTACTCGCCGTCTGGCCCGACGTAGTCTTCAACACTACCAAAACTCTTGAACCAACTACCATACTTACATACCTTTTCCGAATGACGCATGTGCTCAGTTCTGGCTATGATGTGCTCAAGGTTGTTGGCAGTGAGCCTGAGGTAAAGAAGGCGCGCATGGCTATGTATGATTGTGCGAGACAGGTGTTGTCGAATGGGATGCGATTGTTGGGGTTGAATCCGGTTGACCGGTGAGCCTTTTTATATATATATTTGTTTCCCCTTTGTTCCCCCTCTTCCTTTTTGTGTGCCATTGATGGCTTTCTTGCTAATTGATATATGTCAGAATGTAACCGACTTGTTTCACTTCCGTTCTTATTACTTTATTTCCGATTGATTCCCGTTTTGGCTCTAATTTTTTTTTTTTTTCTCAATCAAGAGTTTCGAAAATCTCGCCAATAGGCAGAGCAGGGGGCGAAGGCCTACAAAAGCGTCACTTCTGCTACTTGCCCCGCTACAGCGTTTTTTTTGTTTTTTCTACCAATCCCTGAGAGTATTTATTTGTTCCGTCCAATTCCAAACGCTGTTGTTGTATTCCCCTTCGAGAGCTAGGTGCACATATAGAATAGAAGAATCTGGATTATGGAATTTCACGGACGAATCAGTCAAGTACAAGTATAAGCCATTGAAAGGAATCAAAGGAAAATTAAACAACAGAGCTTGTCAATATAATATAATGCGGCCATCATCTTGTCTCCTATTTCTCATACGAAGATCGGTGGTGAACGGTGAACGGCAAAAACCCAATATCTTGTTTGCATATATATTTATATACTGTAAAAGAACAATATACCTTCGTTTTCATTCTTATTCCCGCCGCAGAGTCACTGAACTTTTCTCCTCGTGGTAAACATCCTCATACATTACTGTTTCCCAACAGCTGTGAGATGCTCTAACATTCGCTAATCCAGCTGTGGTTTGTAGGTGCAAATCATGCGAGGGAGATTACACGAGCAGCCTGCTGGATGTTCTAGACCTCTGATCGAAATGAAACGTTTTGAGATGCTTCGGATTCTCTCCTGGCTGCATAGTTATCTCCGCTAGATGGTTTTGAAAAGATAGGGAGAATTAAAAGGTAACTAACAATATGAAAAGGGGGGAAGAATAGCAATAGCATTGAATATAAGAGCTCACAAGAAAAGAAATCGAAAACTACAAACACAATTTGAATTTTTTTTTTTTTTTTAATTCATGTTTACTACTTTGGTAATATAATTATATTATTAGAGATTTCTTTCTTTTTCTCTCTTTCCTCTCTCTCTCTCTCTTTTTACTCATTTTTTTTCAAAGGATTTGACTCTCACTGTTTTAGGCTCCTCCTGACCCAGGGATACCTATTACCTTCGATAGTTAGCACGGGGAATGGGGAGAAGTCGGCGGAAGGAGGGGCATATCTTCTCATCCATGGATCTCATAATCTCATCTCATCTCACCCCATATCACACCCGCATCTCATCACTGGGAACAGAGAGGCAACAGAAACGTAATGCCAACATCAACATCAACCATGGCCAGGGGCAGGGGCAGGCCAAAAGAGAAGTGAAGAAATCTCCAACGTCTCGCCAGCCGCGTGAGTTCATTGGGGGCGTTTCAAAATGGTGGCTGCAGGTTTGATTCCCCTTTTGGGATTAGACATTTTCATCATTTTCAGCTTTGTTTTCAAGGATAATTGGGGAGAGAGGGCGTCAGGAATCCTTTTCTTCTCCGTTTTCATGGCAAGGATGGGGAGGGAAGGGAGGGATGGGATGGTGGAAGGGGTGTTAAGGAGGGGTTGGCGGATTCGTTGATTTGAAGATTTTTTTATTTTTTTTATTTTTTTTTTCTGTTCCTTTCATTGCACCCGCAGTTACCTCCCAGCCCTTGAACGTAAATAGTTAAGTAGGTACATAGCTTGACATTCAGTCCCGGTAAGCTTGGCCCTATTTACTAGTGTCCTTGTTGCGAAAAGCCATCTGAGCCCCGCAAGCCGCAAGCCTTCGAGGTGTGTTCAGGATTACAGGTGGTGGAGGGGGGGGGGGTGATTCCGGTGGGGATGGATCTGAATCGATTGGGGGCCGGAGTGGGGATGGAGGGGCTAAATGGGACAGTAGCTGGGTTCTGCATGTGTGAAGTTAGAGTGTTTTAAGTCTATGTTTGTATATCATAGATTCATATAGGCGGACGGGATGCGGCGGGATTGCTCCTTGGAAGGTTGCCCAAATACGGAAAATTGCAATGGAAGAGGAATTAATATGGAATGGACATGATCGCTAGTTAAGGAGGGGAGGGGAATGACATCAACCAGAAGCTCTGACAGAATGTGAGTAAAATGACCCCCGGAATTAGACGGGGAGGTAGTCAGCTAAGCGGCGTAAAATGTATGGTTCTGTGACATACTGGAGCCAGGGAGATGCATAGGTGGATGGGAGGGTAAAATGACGACGGGGATGATATCTGGAAAGGGAGAGACGGGCCAGCACAGGAGCTCGCGAGTGGTGGGACAGAACACGGAAGATATTTTTGAGTGTGGAACAGATTGCAACCCTGGGAAAAGTTTAAAACTTCCATAGATCAGAAACACTCTCAACCATAGCTAAAATAGTTAAAAATATTTGCTCAATTTATGGGAAATGCTCTTGACTCTTGTTTGTATGGGGACTTTGTAAAACAGAGTTGTGAGAAAAAAAAAAAAAAAAAAAAAAAAAAAAAACCAGACTAAATCAGGTCACAGAATTCCAAACAAGCTACGGAGTGTCTCTGGGATGATAAAAATAAAAAGTGCAGGATTTTGAATGCTGTCGTCAATGCTATGACTCAACATCTTCCTCTACAGGCCAACACCTCAGTGGATGGAGATGGGATGGGATGAGATGGGGGTCCGGTTGTATGCATAGATGCAGCAACGGGAACCATCCAAATGTTGATAGAGCTCCTCTCTGCTGCTTAAACCCCAGCTTGAAAGACCGTTGATTGCACAGTTTGTTTACCCGGCTCATGGTTTCCGGGAGCAGCTGAAAAAAGACAGGAAGATTGAAGGTCTGCTGGCTTGTCCTCTCTCATTTCCCGCTCTTTTCGATGACTGGCTGGGCTGCGGAGGGATGGGGGTGGGTGTCGGTTGGTTGGTTGGATGCCCAATACGGTGCAAGCATGTAACTTGCTTCGTGCGAAGAATTCGACTAATTAGCCTCCCTTGGTCGCGGATTACCTATTCACTTAGAGGAGATCTTGGAGGTCATAACGGATATGATGGGTTTCTTCCAAGTTTAACAACTCTGATGATGCTGCTTTTTGCTTTTTGGCTCCATTCATCCATTTCTCATCTCTTCTCATGTTCCTCTTGGCAATCTATTTTAGCCTCTTTAGCCATTCTTGCGGCCCAATAACCGGCGTGATCGCCCATCCTTGCCTAGCTTCTGGGGGTGTGTGGTTGTTCTGGGGGGGAGGACTCAGCAAGGTTGAATCATGCATCATTGGATAACTATTGGACATCCCATTTGATACGGCAGAAAACAAATGGGGAGAGACGCTTTTGCCCTTTCTGGCGCGGAGATTGGGCAATCCCATGATCCACCCTGTCCATGATCCAGATTGATGGATGGATGGGTATTCTTTTCTTATTGTGTTTTCTCGCTCCTGCGTCATGTAGGTATTCCTTAGCTGTTCCAGATATGTTGAGGTTCATGCCAGATCATTGCGCTCCAGTCAACATCCAGATATGGGAATGCATCCTAAAGATATCTGGACAGATTTCGAAACGCATACGGGGTGTATTCTATTTTCTGTCCACCAAACCAACCCACCCATCCCGTGCTGCGGTCCGGTCTAGCGATCCAGCGGCCTGGAGATTTTGGAGTCTGCAAGAAGGTACAGGGCATCACATCCATGATCCTATCCATCCTCGCTGCCGCTGGTCCTGGTGGGACTTGAACTCAAGCATGGGTGGGCGATCATGAAACACTAAATAGCCCTGCTCTTGTCCATTAATGTTATTTCCATTGTTTGACTGCGGAATTAATCCAAGGCGTTCCAAATCCTTGGGTATCAGTAGCCGGCGAAATAACCTTTTTACATATGGCGCTGTCATGTCCGGTTGCCACTGACCTTGTTATACCGTACGGAGGACACAACAGAAAGCCCGATCACAACTGCCAGAAACACTCATGTGGCCGGGCTGTGTCTAACATCTATCAGCGGCAACGGGGGGAAGGGGCTGCAAAAAAGAAAGGAACGGAAATCCAGGAAGACAGAATTTTTGTGTCCGCGTCGCATGTGTATGGTACTGTAGCAGCTACGCCATTATCATGCATCCGCAGCGCAGACGGAGAGGAGGCAAATAACTAACTTACCTAACTACCAGAGGCAAAGAGGTCTGACCTGGAGCCTGTCTGCAAAAATAACAGGGCCCTTCCCCCCCCCTTATGCATGGACCGATCCCCTGCTTATTGCCCCTCCGTTTTTTCTTCCAACAATGACAACTACGCTTTGTTTTTTTTTTTTTTTAATTTTAATCCCTGCCCCCCTTCTCCCTCTTTAGCGCGTTTCCGGCTTTGAAGGAACAAGAAGGGAGATTGTGGGCTGAGTGCGTATGTGGTTTGGTGCATCGACATTCGCCAGAGTGCATAACCCTGTATTGGGTTTCCGGCAAAACGGGGATGGAGAGGCCGAATGGGGCAATTCTAGTCTGGAAGATCCTGTCAACAGGAGAAACAAGAAGTTCCATAATTTGGGATTTTCCCCCTCCTGTTGAAAAAAAAAAAAGGCCCTTCTCTTCACCCCCACTTCGCCCAGTGATGTATGCGGCTCTTGCAAAAGGCCTTCTTCCGCAGCACTCAGAGTGCGGAATGGGATTAAAATAAGACCACAGTTAGTCACTCCATTATTAGGATGGATGCATGGGTTGTCGCCTTTCTGTGGCCAGAGCACACTCAAGGATTGGTTATTTGAATTGAAAGGTTCTGTAACTAACTAGCGTGGCTGAGGAGAATTCGTTGTTGTTGTTGTTGTTGTTGTTGTTGTTGTTGTTGTTGTTGTTGTTGTAGTAGAGAAGCTGACTTATTTAGATCGATATCTGTTTCGGGAGTATCTTTGATTGGGATGCGAAAGACGTTTTACGGGGATATTAACACATATGGAACTTTCTAAAATGCATACTCCAAATATATATACATGCACCAACCCTGGGTCAGCATGGCATGATCCATGGTTCCAGGGATGGGGTGCAGAACTGTAACGTAAACCGCCACACAACGCACGCCGCCACACAACGCACGCCTCTACAAGCAAGCAACCACCCAAGGAATTCCACCAATTTCTCAACCACCCATGAATTTATTTAATTTAAATTAAAAATATATATCTAGTAGAAGGAATAGATCATATAAAAATGTATAGTTAATCCAAAAATCTAGATGGAAGTCGAATAATGCGGCCACAACGTGATAATTGCGGGGTGGGCGAAGAAGGAATTGACGGCGACGTGGAGGAACTGCTAGAAGAAGTAGGTCGTAGGGAGCTTGCTGATAGGCGTGTAATTGACTGATTACCGGATTGGGAAGGTTGTATAGGGTTGGCCTGGTTAGATTTTTCGCCAGGCCCCTGGCTTCGTACGGCCTTTGTAGGGGATTTGGCTGACCTGGCTGATCTGGCGGCGGCAACGAGATTTTGATCTCTAGAAAGCTTTAACTCTCTAGTAGCTTGCTGAGCAGCTTCCTTATCAGTCTTCTTTCGCTCAGCAGCTAGTTTACGAGCAGCCACGCGAGCAGCAACCTCAGCTTTTTGTCTCTCTCGCTTCTGAGCATTAGCCAGCCTAAGAGCTCGAGTTGCAGCTTGCTTTGCAGCTTTTACAATCGCTTTCTCTTGACGTAATATATCCTGTTGAAGCTTGCCTGCTGCTTTTTCAGCAGCCTCACTAATCTTAGCAGCCTCGTCGGTCTCAAGCTGCTGACGTGCTGCCGCAATCCTAGAAGGTGAAAAGAATTGAGCAGCACGCGAATTCTCTTTATCCACAAGACCTAGAGGCTTTCCACGTTGGCGGCGCTTCTTCTCCTTTCGTAAAGCTTCGTATAGAAGCTTATTTTCATGCTGCAAAATCTCTTTTTCAAAAACTAGTCTTTCACTAGCATGAACGATTTTTCGGAACCCAGTAGAGATTCTTCGCCGTTGATTTAACTTCTTAACTGCCCGTCGCAGTCCTCGTATGGTAGTGGGTGTGACTGGCTCTGCTGTGACTGGAGTGCTTGGTCTAGCAAGCTTGCTAAGCACCCGATCTGGTGAGAGAGGATAAATGCCAGTAGCAGCAAATCCAGACTCTATATTTGACTTCGTGACAGCTTGCTTCCAGGCGTTGTGGAATAATAAAAAGAAGTTGCGTTTTTTAATGGATACACCTCCCATTGCTGAGCGTAAGAATAAATCCACCTGCTGAGAGTATGCCTTTGATAAAGGTCCAAAAATACCAACATCCAAAGGCTGCAAGCGATGAGTTGAATGAGGCGGCAGTACAGCAAGGATAATACGATTTTGATCAGCGTAGTTGATGAATTTCATATTGACATGAGAAGAATGGCCGTCAAGGATGAGCAGGCGCCAGGCTCCATTCCTAGCCTTTGTATGAGGATTAAAGACCCGTTGCAGCCAATGTAATCCATATTGATCACTGCTCCAGCCGTTCGGGGAGGCAGCAAAAAAGACCTCATGCTCTTTAGAATCAAAATCTTCTAGTCACGTATCTTGCAAATCCCCGGAGTCTGACTGATATATAAGACCTGGCGGCGTTGACCTTCCACTGGCTGATATGGCGGCTAGCAATGAGATGAATTCTCTACTCCCATCCTGAATCGTGCCTAGCAAGCTCCCGCTCTTAAGCTGCTGTACAGAGACTATTCGCTTGCTGATTTGCATGACGCCCATAAGAAAGCCCTTCTCATCAAGATTCCACGTATTAGATGGTCGAATGTTGAATTTTTTGACCTTTTCGTCTAGCTAAGATGCTCAAGCATTAGCAACCCCTCATTAAATTGCAGGCAATGTAAATAAAAATCAATCAAATACAAGCTGGAAAAAGTGCTGAAAATACTCAGAATTATCAGCTCTCTTGCGTTTTTGATCAATTGCTCGTAAATATAGGCTTTTGATGCGATCCTTGTGGCGTTGACAAAATCTAGAGATCCAATGCTCGCCAATCGGCTCCTGAAGGATTTCTTCAACTAGATTTTGAAGAATTCGAGGTGTAGGAGGAAAGCCACGGTCCGTAAGACGATTTATATATCGAATAAGCTCTTCCTCTTGAGAGTTCGTAAGTTTCTGTCTATATAGGGAGTCGGCAGTTTCTCGAGACACTGATTTGCCCGTAACGCGTCGCATAAGCGTAGTTCGATGAATTCCGTATTTTTTTGCAACAGTAGTATAATTGCCAGCCTCTTGCGAAAGGAATTCAGCCACTGCGAGCTCTACAGCTTCTTTGGTTGGCATGTTGTAGATGATTGAAGGTGGAAGGTTGGGTTCAAAAATCGGCTTTTTGGGGCGTGCGTTGTGTGGCGGCGTGCGTTGTGTGGCGGTTTACGTTATCTCACTGCCAGCGAAAACGAAAAGTGAATTTGCGGAAAAGTTTTGCACGGTTTTTATTTGTTTGTTTATAGAATACTTCTGAGTAGCTATTTATTATTTATTTGTGTGTTTTGTGTTCTTGGAATAATAATATAATAACAATCTTAATCTTAATCATAATAATAGATGGGACATAGCAGATGCTTCTCATTTATGCACATAAATCAATACAGCGTGTCCGCTGCGGGCGTGGCGGATTGTGTGCATGGTCTGTTTTATTATTCCAGATTCCCCGGTCGCTGCTGAGACAGGAATGCCAGGGATGATCCAGGCAGAGAGAGAGAGAG
Organism: Paracoccidioides brasiliensis; assembly: GCF_000150735.1. NCBI lineage: Eukaryota > Fungi > Ascomycota > Eurotiomycetes > Onygenales > Ajellomycetaceae > Paracoccidioides > Paracoccidioides brasiliensis. The sequence continues at coordinate 623,033 of NW_011371367.1, forward strand.
ATTGATATTTGTTTTGACGCTGAAAAGACGGAGGGGATTGTGTCGAGGGGTCCGAGACAGGAAGAGTAAGGGAAAAACAGAGTGAAGATTGACTCGATAGTTAACCCAATGAACCTGTCTGCCTGCAAATCAGATGGACAGACTGTTGTAACATGCAGCTATTGTAACTGGTCAATTGAAATGGTTGATGCCTGACAGGTAGTTATTTTTACATTCTGGTGGGAAACGATACCTCGAGGCCAGCGCAGATTTGTGCAGGATATGCAAGTCACTCTCCCCAGCGGCACCCAGTCATCGTCCCAATCAATCCCCTTTTGCTCTCGTTTCTTCTGTCTACAATCTTCCTCTCATTTGCCTTTCTTTTCCTCTCCCCTGAATCCTCTCCTCCCTTTTTCTCCCCCGCCCCCGGGATCAAGCAATATTTCAGACTGGAATATCTCGACAGTCCGTTGATATCATCAGTATATAAACACACATAGTCCCCACCCTCCATGTAAACCCCACTTGAAATAACCTGTATTTCACTCAGCATCCCGATATTCCCCTACTTCCACCAACGATCGTCTATGTACCACAACACTGTATAATTTTCTACGCACTCAAACTCCACCCTCTCCATAGTCTATTATCCTATATCTCGAGTCTGCGTCAACCCATAAAAACCCATCCCGTCCCTCGATCCATCGTCAACCACCCACGACTACCGTGCGACATTCCTCTCTGCACAACATCGCTTCTAAGCCGTTTTTCTCTCTTTCTCCGCTGCAACAACTCACTCCTGTCTCTCATAGTCCGCCCCTTCATCGCCTCATCTTCAGCGTTGTCTTGCGGCGCCTCCGTATCGCCTTTGCACAATTCCCCCTTTTATTTTTTTTATTTTCTTTCTTTTTTTGGGCCCGCCCAACCACCAAACCGAAAAAGGGACTCTTTGTCGGGGTTTCATCGCCCATTGAAACGACACTAATCTAATCGTCCACCGTGTCTGCTCTCCTGATGACACCTAGTTAGATACTACCGTCACCTAAATATAAAAAAAGAAAAGGGTTAAAATAAAACAAAATAGTTTGGCCATCCACGTCAACAACCCTAAGAGCTCTCTCGTTGACCGGTTTTTCGGCTCGTTTTTCGCAGACTTTCGTGGGCCTCGCACGCACCTCCTGACAACCTCTCTTCATCCTTCCACGCTAAACCAACCGCTCTCAGCCAACCACCGCTTTATGCACCGCACTCTCATCGCTGTCCAACCGGACCCAGTGATCTCGGTTACCCCGCTGCAGCCACTTGCGTCGGTTGAGGCTAGGTTCAAAAACATAAAATACGTTCCGCCAGTTTCTTGCCTTGAATATCTCGGCATTGGTTGCGGAATAATAATAGCCGTTCCATCCTCTCAGCCTGTCGCTGCTCGCTCTTTCATTGTATCAGGTGGCCCCATCCTGTCCTACCCAGGTATGTACACACCTTACTCTCTTTCGCTCTGACGTATTTCCTGGTTGCTAAATAAGCTTCAGTCTTCCACAGAACATTATATATAAAGTTTAGAGGAACCCGCAAGGGAGCCAGAAATTCTAAAACTTCAAAGGGTGGGCAAAATAAAAAAACGAAAAGATTTAAAAAAACCATCGACCACCTCCTCTTTTTCTCTTGCTCACAAGTTGTTTGAGCTTGGGTTCGATCCGCCATTACTTCGTCCTTATTCCATGAAGACCTCGATGGAGCACTTGACTGCATCAGTGGATATCCTCTCAGAATTGAAATTCAGAGTCACTGTGTACAAGTGATTGCTTGCATCTAAGATTTTGTCTTTCCACTGATTAACTGACTTCAATTTTTTCCTTCGCTTTAACCCATACACTCCTTTCATCCTTGCAATACCATAACCGACACACCCTGAAAAATAACAAGAAAAAGGCAACATAGTGGTGGTTGGAAAAAATATTGACTGGAGAAAGGTGATATAAATATTTGTCACTCTTGTATTAATTCAAGAGACAAATATTATTCATTTGACACTGAAGTGTTTGTTGGCAAATCGATGGTCGAGAACGATTCGACGGTTCATCTATAGTCCCAGGCTGGGTCAAGACCATCGCACCAACGGGTTCTCCCAAACGAACCATACCTGCAAGCCCTACCAACGTTTGACAGTGTAGTCATGTCTTCCAGGACGCAACAGCGATCGTACGCTGCCTTTTTTGAAGACTTCGATGAAGATACCAACGACGTTATCCCAGAGAGTAAGACAGTTGCCAACGTTGCTGCCAAACGGTCATCACCAAAGTCTGATATTCGACCGCTGGCGACAAGCACTGACGGTGCGAGCGACTCCGGTTACTCGAGTCGGACCGCAGCTACTCTTGGCAGCGCCGAGTTACTGAAGAAGAGTCCTGTTTTAGCCCGGTTGGATACAGCCATTGTCAATCGTGATCTCGAGCGAGTAAGAGGCCGTGTCATCAATGATAGACACAAGAAACAAGCAAAAGGTAAGGTTGGAGAGAAGGAGAGGGTAGAGGAGAGGGTAGAGGAGAGGGTAGAAGAGAGGGAGAAGGAGAAGGAAAAGGAGATGGTAAAGGAGAGGGAAAAGGAGATGGCAAAGGAGAGAGAAAAGCAGGAAGACTCGAGGGAATCCAGCTCTTCACCCTCCACCGCTGCGACAATGCACCCAAGTCAGCATAGAAGTTCCAGCAGACCAGCCCCCAAGCAGCCCTCGTCCAAGGCCAAAAAACGGGGGATGTCTTATGGACACTATGCTCCCGACACGTGCCCTGGCTGTGATCTTATGGGTTACAGCACTGTGAATATGGGCCACCCTCCCTATCATCATACCATGGATTACTCTTACTATGGTTATGATGTTCCTGCATTCCCTCGTCCATACCACTACCCGGCGATTGTTACTCAGGAGGCTGCATCATCTCACCCCAACGGGTCGAACTCTTTCCACCAAAATCGACCCGTCAGCTTCCACTCGGGGGCTATGGGAGACATGAGCATGTATATGCAAATGCCTCCCCCCCCAAGTTACGAACATGGCCCACCCATCTCAACGTCTGCATATGCACACTATATGCAGCCGTACATTCCCCACGGGTCTGTCATACCCGTACAACATTCTTCCCAGATGCCATATGATTCTGGGCCACATCCTATCTTCGAACGTCCTCGGGGATCCTCCACCTCCCGTTCTCCCGAAACACAACCATCTGCCAGAAGGGGCTCAATGTATGGAACCCCGGCAGTGGAATACCCTCCTTCCCCCTCACATAAAAGTGACCCGCTACAACGGAGACCTTCTGCGCGAGAAGCTCGTGCACGTCGTCAGTCTCAATCCTTTGACACCGCCGAAGACTTCTACCGCACGACACAACCCCAGGTCCCCAAAAACAAGCCACCCCCACAGGTAATAATCTCCCCCCGTCGTCCGCCCGCCCGTAAAGAAACTACAACAGCTTCCACCCCATTCACCGCCAGACGTCCGGAGGCATTCGACCTCAAAGACCTCCGTGCCTCCCTCCCACAACCACAGCCAGGCCGTAAAATGCCCCGAGATCCAATCCTCCCCGAATACCACCCACCCAGCAGCCCAGGAAAAAACCGCGTCTGCACCGGCTCCTACAACGATAATAGCCACGTCAGCGCCCCGACACGCATCTCTGTCGAAAACAGCCGCCGCCGCCGCCGCCGCTCCTCTGTCTACGGCCTCGAGCAGCAATCACAGGCTAAGGACATCCTCGACCAGAAACAGCGCGAGGCGGAAGAATATCAATCATCCCGTTCCTCCCGCGCGATGCCCGTATCACTAGACACTCTTGTAAGATCACGCCGCACTAACCTCGCGGACAGCGATAGTGGCAGCCTGCGCACGCCAACAGATAGAAGTCGCGGCAGTGATGCTAAGATCAAGAGTGGCCTGGGGGTTAGAACTTCCACCAGCGCCAGGGCTAGTCGGCAAGAGGATGACGGTATGACGGTGATGTTTGGAGGGCTGACGATCGGGTTGTCGAAGGAAAACATGGATGGACGGATCAATGTGCGTTCTGGCGAGGAGGGGGCGTTTTGAGGTGAATATCGAGGGCCGCAGCAGGCCGAAGAGATACCTTGTCTCGAAATCGGAAATGCTGGGAGGTAGTAATGGCGACAGAAGGAAGGAGATTGAGGACCATGCGACTCGGCGGCTTCGACAGAATAATGAGTCTGATCGGACAAGCAGAAAGTCGAGTCGGTCTGGATACAGTGGGAGGGGAACGTTGGATGTCTAGCGCGCGGGGAACGTTGGATGTCTAGCGCACGGGGAATGTTGAATGTGTAGCGGGCGGGGAATGTTGGATGTGTAGCGGGCAGGGAATGTTAGATGTGTAGAGGGCCCTCTGTTTGATGGATTGTTTTGTAGTGGGTAAGGTTTTTCGAAACATTTACTCCGGTCATTTGATTGATGTTCATTTTGTGGACTGGATATTTGGGCCCCCAAAAAAAAGGGCAACTCTCGATGGGAGTCAACTTCAAGCCTCCCAGTCCTGGAATTCTTCTGTGGTTGTTCGTGGAAGTCACACGGTCGTTGTGGAAGCAAAGCCAGAGGAAATGTTGAGTTGGGTTTCGATTTTGCGGCTATTTTCCAAACGTGTCCGCCACGTTCCTTCACCCCCAACATCAACTTCGACTTCGTTTCCGGGAGTATTAATCGCAAACCAAGAAGATGCTCTTGAAAAAAAAAAAAAAAAAAAAGTGTTTTCGACACCTCTTCCTTTTACTTCTAGTTTTGTTTTGCGATATACCCATTTAGCGTGAATATGAATGTGATTTTGAGGTTTTGAACAGAAAAAATAGAAATAGAAATAAATGGAAAATAATAAAAATAGAAAACATCTGCTTGGAAATCATATTTGCTGTCTATTGCTCTCATTATGACTTATTGCTTCCTTGATACCCCTTTCTCATTTCTGCACTGCTTCCCTTCTCTCTCCCATGGCCATCTTTCTGGATGTATCTTTACCGTTTTGAGCTATTGATCACTTGTGTCCCGTCATCTATTCATGATCTCCTCGTCTATTTGTTCCTCATTGTATTATGTTCTTTTCAATATCCTCCTGCTGTCTTTTCCACTTAGATTCTAGATTTCCCCTTTATTTTATATTCTGCTCGCTTATGTATACTGAATTTTAGTCTTCTCCGTCCTTGCTAATCCTTTTTTGTTCCTTTTCTTACTTTTTAATGCGTGTAAAAGATTGAGTTTTGATTTTTTTTTATTTTGTATTTCTTTTACTTTAAGTTTTTATGATTTGTACGATGTTCAATTGATTTGCAATGAGTGTTGATGTCTCTGTATTTTTTCCCACTCATCTTCCATCGTCTTTTTTATTTTTATTTTATTTTGATTTTTTGATTTGCTCTCCTTTCATCGTTTTCCATGCGAGTTCTGTGTTTCCCACTGTTTACTTTTGTATAACACTCTCATGCAGCAAGCAAGCTTTTTTTTTTTTTAAGAATCTATGTCTACGTGAATATTGATTTACTTTCCCGCATCCCTTCTGTCTCAACACTCTCCATATTCTCAGCATAGTTTTGGATTTTGCCCCTTAATTCACCCGTTCTGATATTACCCGTCAGGTCCTATATTCCCCGCATTGGCCTTTTGACTCTCTGCATTTCAACAAACTGCCCCTTTTCACCTGGTGTCCTCTATCCGTGTTCAACTTTTGACATCGAGCTAGCGAAATTTTTGTATCTATTATCTTCTTTTCCCTCCTGTCTTTTGTGCGTGTAATGTAGGCTCAATCACCTCTTCTCTTCGACAATCACTCTAGTAAATTTATCATATGCTTGCGATTCTGTTGCGACTAATTTGGTTTTCTCCCAATGGTCCTTAGCCAGCTGCTCGACTTGCTTTTATATTCAGCCACTTTCAGTGTGAATTTTTCACAGTCCTGCATGAATCCCTGATGGACCGGTTAGGCTGAAATACCACAATGTAGCTAACATGGATTATGCACATTTCCAAATGGAAGCCTTCTTAACATTATACCACCGTTTCCCATAAGCGTATGCCATTCCCCATTTCTGAACCTATAGTATTTCGACTCCACTTGACGTCTACTTTTATACTTTTTCGAAGTCTGGAGACTTTCCTCCCGCGCGATCCACAACCTTAACTTTCAAAATTCGCGCTAGCTGTATTCAGCCTAGTTCTCCCGCATACCACGTTGCCGAATTGCGGTGGCTGACATAAGCGACGTTGTCCCCTGCAACGGCCCCAATGTAAACAAAGCGAAAAAGGAGGCTGGGGACGGGAATGAGGTCACCCTCAACAACAACAACAACAACAACAACTCCGGGAAACTCCCCAGCCTCGATTAATTAAAAACTGCAGTTTTGGTGAGACGAGCCAGACAAAGTGGAGGCGGGTTGCTATCTTTTCTTTTTGATCCAATTTTCCGGTTTCCTTATATTGCTCGCTGGATATTATACCTCTCTGCTAAGGCTGCGGAAGGGGATTGCCCAAATATCATCACTACTGACGCACGCCACGCTGTTCGCACATATCGCCGTTCTATTTACTTCAGTACATACGTCGATAAGATATCCATCACAGGTGAGCCCTTGGTCGTCATTCGGATCGACGCATAATAACGTCCTCTTCCTACGATATCTAAATGGGTGGAGGAAGAAGGGCTTCTCACTGAGATTGGAGTGCCCTTGCTGATTCTCCTCCAGCCAGAGCTGGCTGGGCTCAGCTTTCTTTAATCTGGATCGAGAAATCACGTTAGACGGGAAGTTAGTGGGTTGAAACGAAGCTCGTTGAATGAGTGGTTCCTGTATGTTGTCTTGAACCATCTTCTTGACAAATCTTCCCAGCCTGGGATCTCACATCTTTTCTTCTCGCAATTTTTTTTTTCTTCAAACCTTGATCTTACCTTCTGCCTGATTTCAAACTTGCAACCCCCCCCCTAAAACTCCCACAGCCATGCCTCCCTTTCTTCCCAAACCCGGAGGTAGCTCCGACTCCATGGAAGACTACATCACCGCTCTCTCAAAACGCAAACTTTCGCACAATTTTCCAACCTCCCAACTTCGCGAACGCACTCTATCCAAGTCGTCTTCGTCCATGACAGAGCTAGCCCAGACACTCGTTACACGCGGGGAAAAGACAGTAGAGCCAAGTCGAGGAATCGTCAACCCAGCCAACATCAATATGCAAGGCCTAATGGCACTCTTTGCCCTTCTAGGCGCCGCTTTCGTGTTGGCCGGTATTTGGTTCTTCTTCTGGGCGAAGAACGGTGGCTTCGTTTGGCGCAAGGGTGACTGGGAAGAGTATAAATCTACTGTGCTACGCCGTAAGGATTCTCACGGTAGAACCCTCAGTGATGTGACTAAGAGCACGGATTTGGGTGGCGGAAGCGTCGTTGGTAGAGGTTACAGCGATTATCATAGCACTGGCGATGGTACCACGACAGTCGACGGCTCAACTACTGTAACTGGTGAGAAGTTGAAACGCAAAGGGATCAGGGAGACGGCGAAGCAGAAGTTGCTGCGCAGGCGGAAGGAGGAGCATTGGGAAGGCGGTGGTGACGAAGACATGCGCGCATACAGACATGAGAAACCGGCACGGGTGGGTGGACTCAACCGCGAACCAGACGGTGAATATCACACTTCAGATTACACGAGTTCAAACGGCCATCAGGGCAGCGAGCGGGCTCAGAGCCAGACACATAGCCAAGTTGGTCCGCTGCAGGATGTCACACGTGAGCCGGATCGCCACCAGCCGCAGCGCCAACAAAAACGGAACACCTCTGGCTTCTCCTTCACCACCGGGGAGGCTGATACTATCAGCAACGTCACTGAGGAACGCCGCTTGACTGACTCCGCTTTCTCTAAGCGCCATGACCGTGACCGCCGCGGTTCTGTAGCTCCTCCATCCCGCCCACGCAGGCCACGGGCAAGTGCTACGCGCTCCCGTCAGTCTAGTCCGCGCAAGCGGGATCGAAGCTCTATGCCGGGTAGCTATGCAGAGCCGCTGGATATGTCGTCTGTGCATAGTTCGGATTATATGTATGAGCAGGTTGGTCTGGGGGGGCCTGATGTGGGGACAGGGACGAAGAGTTACCACCATCCCATCCCCAATTTGTCGAAGGGGTATCGGCGTGCGGATGGTGGTGGGAGGGGAGGGGGGAGGGGGAGGAGGGATAGTTTGAGCGAGAGTGAGGGGGAGGATGATGATAGTCGGTTGTCTTAGGGATTTGGGCTGGGTTGGGTTCTAGAGATTTCAATGGGTTTTTAGTCTTGTTTTCTTCAATTCGATTATTTTCTTCTCCCTCTTTCGCTACAAAAAACCTGAACAAGGTAAAATATTAACTTTCATTCATTTGCCTCTTTATGTAGTTATGCATAGCTGACAATGTATGATGGAATTGGATTCTACGGTATGGACGGGTACGGTACAACGTAGCACTGTTTGTTTTCAACGCTATTAACGAGCGATTCTGGTTCATATGGTTTTTCTTTTCTTTGGCTAAGGCTTCTTGGAGGTTGGGAAATTAATAATACCCAACTCCTCAGCCTGCTACATCTAGGAGCATCATAAACCAGATGTCTGGATAAAAATAAAAATAAAAAAAGAGTTTGCCTGTAATAGGTATATTCGTCACTGTTCGTCGCTTCAGATACCGTGATAGGCAAAACACCTCCAACAAGGGGGGAGACTCCCTGTGACAAAACTCGGCACTTCCCCAGTCTCCTCCTTGTTCAGCGCCTTCGATTGAACTGACCCAAACTTCTCCAAACGTCCGCCAATTCCATATGAAGTGTGAGATTTGCGGAGCTTTCGTATTTGTATTTCGGTTGGATGTATTTTACTATTGTTCATGGTCACGCTAGTCCGTGAACGTCGCTGGGAATCAGCAACAGGTTGCTTGACTATCACGTAACTAACTTAACTATGGGGCGGCGCGCATCAACTTTGGATGGATTCCCCTTGTAGGTATAAATGCGTACAAAACAACGTCTACTTGGAAACGCCATCTTTGGAACCTCCGCAAAAGGGTACGTACGGTAAACGCAGCGAAAAGGTAAAGATGGCGTGCGTCGCTTTTCGATTTGCTGATTGAAAATAAGAAATCAGAGGTAGTTCTGCGGATGTGTTGCTTATTTTGCAATCTTCACGCCCCAGTGCATGTTATCGTGCTCTTTGTAACTAATTGTAGCTACATGAAAATAAAGTTGTAGCCCATGCATCAACCGGGCAGTTTTTTTTTTTTTTTTTCCAACGACTGGTCCAGCCTTACTGCGTTCCTCAAGAACTTTGAAGCCCATTTGCGGGGGATTCAACAGTTCGATTGCATCCTACCCGCAGCAGGCCAGAGCAACACCACTTCATAGATGTTACAAAAGGGAGCGAACCCCATATGTTGCCGACCCCCAGCAAATCGGCGCGGGATTAAGGGTTCGTGGCAGTGATTTGACGACTGGGATCAGGATAGCAAGAAGCTTTACGCATATATCAGTATGTTAGTAGCAATCATGATGTTTGTTGAACATTCATCGCCAGCCCCTCTTCTAAATTTCTGGGATACCGCAACCTCACCGCCTGCGACTTGAGAAAGATTTTTTTTTGTTCTGATTAGGGGGCTGGTTTAGGCTGCGGGAGCCTAAAAGTCTAACTGCGTTTAAGTTTCATTAAGTGGGGCCAATGAAAACAAGCTTAAATCTGTTAAAAATTGTTAGTGGCCTGTGCAGAATCCGTGTATATAATCTGTATAATCCAATGTGTACGGAGGGTGGTCGATGGTTTGAGAGGCGAGATAGATTATGGAAGTGAAAAACTGGGAGGATTGAACATCGGGATCTGTGTAGAGTGAGTGAATTGAATATCGAGATAATGGGATTTCATCCCCTTTCCAAGTTAACTAGCTAGTTAACGACACGAGTCCCGAATCAGCATCCATGGGTGCAAAGTCTTAATGGGAAAGCTATGTATTCATAGGTCGCGGGCCGGCGCGTTGCATGCTTCCTGCACGAACCCCAGAACCGCACTGATACAGAAGTTGAACGGTAAGTGCATTACCAACATTCCTCGAGGGTTGATTACAATTCGGCGTTTTCAGTTTCTAAAATATTTAAAAGAACTCCGGTGGGTGTCCTCTCTATCTCCATCGTGGTTTAATTGTGGGATATTTACTGTGGGGCTTCTGACAAGATCACAGCGGCTGGGGGAAGGACGTATGAATGCCCCACATTGGCTTCTGTATGGACAGTAGATATCTAACTAATGGGCTTTGACTTTGGAAATTCCTTTGCTTGTCGTGAGGCGATGTAGCATCCGGCCCACCAGGAGTTGAGTGGAACGGTGATGCGTGCTGGGCGCTGTGCCTGCTGTTAGTTACAACGACACGGATTGCCGGGCTCCTCTTGGTCCTTCAAACTTCCCGCGTAGTCAACTAACTTAGTCGCTGTTGAATAAGCGCCCGGGAAAGCCCTGACCAGGATCAAGGCTGAGGAAGATTGGGGCTTTTGAGCCATTCGATCCCCTGAATAGGTTACGGTCATTAGCATTGTTATTATTATCCATATTTTTTCCTTGGATATATGCGTTCGGGGACGATGATAGCCACTACTACTCAGTTAGCGCCAAGTTTGAAAATTTGGAAAGAATTTGTGGAGAGATTGGTGGAAATAAATAAACCTTGGAAATGATGCCCGGAATCTTCAGAAATGTGACAGAATTTTGTTGATTCAGCGGTTATTTGTTTTTACTCGTAATTTTATTCTTTGCTCCCTTATAGGTCGTAGAAGCTCGTGCATGAAGGACTTACAAAGCATTCCTCGACACCAACCATACAGCGCAGCGACACATGTAATTTGTTGAAGGAAATTATAAAAAAAAAAAAAAAAAAAAAAAAAAACCCACGATAGGGTAAGATAGCAGTGTCGTAGCACTGTGTTGGATTTGTTTTGAGATCAAGGTTGGTATTAGAGCTGCTTCTGCAAGTTCGATAAGGGACGGAATGTGAACTATGAAACGCTTGAAAGGCAACACACAATCTCGATGTGATGGATGACGCCCCGAAAAATGTGAAAATAAAGACCATCATTGTCTGAATTGAAAGAAGGGGAACAGTCGCTGAATTCTCATTGGCTTTTGGACAGCGGATCTATCCAGGGGTAATCGTTGTACGGTATGAATTACCAAGCTTTAAAAAATACAGTGATGGCAGCCAGGACCGTTTTGCAATTCGATAACCACCATCCGCCCAGGTCTTCTTCACATGGGACAGGCCAGATGGCTGACTAAATATGCGGGGAGGATAACTAGCGGAATTCATAGAAAGTTGCGGGAAGTTGGTAGAAAGTTAGACTGATGTTGAAAGTGCAGATATTTTTCAAGGTTGTAACCGGAACGTGTTCATGTAGTTGCCAGCATCTGCAAGGACAATTTGGGAACTCTGCCCGCAATGTCAGCATAACCGATCTCTTGCTAGACAGGCTCCTGTCCCGTAGGTGTCATCGAACGGTTACTAAACAGGCTGCTACAGGGGATTGCAAGCGCAGCGATACAGATGAGGCTTTGGGATACGTGTTCCACTATCGACGAGATCGAAACGTTGACCATGATGCCGCCGACCGGGGTTAAACCAAGTTCAGGCAAGGGCCCTTTTTATTTGACAAACTCCCCTGTCATCAGGCATATCTGCTTCAGAGGTAGGTATACATGCGTAAGGTATGTTAGTCATCGTGCATGACGATGAATGAAGGAATCATCGGGGTTATTTAGCGTCCCCCCATGATTCGTGGGTACGGAACATATCGACCAGCTGCCAGGGCAGGCCTACACGGGTTCGCATCAATCCAAGAAGGACCAGCACAAACATGCATCCCTGGTGCACCTCCAGTTGAACGAAATTGCGGAGCCGCAATGCCGGCTGGCTTACTTATGGGTCGCATTATTTCTGTTACACTTGGAATCTGGGTTGAAAAAGAGGCATCTGAGAGTTGCCGCATGTTCCTGTAGTCGAAGGACAAGCATCCGATAGAGATTTTGCCTTCCCCCCCCCCTTCCTATCGTATCCCCAGCTGCACAACTAAATCTAGACGCGCGGGTCGGCTAAAATCATGCCTAGGTATGTATTCGGACTTGGAGAGAGATAACGGGTTCTGCAATATTAACAAAGAAACCGGAGAAATAGGCGTCGTGACCAACCTGTAGAGTATGAAGAACAAGATGAGGAACCTGGTCGAGAACCGTGGGCATCCCGTCAGGAAGGTCCTCTGCTGGCTGGGCAAGTCAAAAGGGGATCGGATGTACCGCTCTTTACCATCCAGTCGCCCAATGTTCCAAGGACACTGACGTATTTGACTCTTAATATTCCACAATCCAAGGGCATAAGCGTCAAATACTTTAGTTTAACTGATGCAAATATGCAGAACGTCACATAATGCATATCCCGTTAACGACCATGCCGAGAGGACCCGTTACCACGATGTAGTGGAATCGACTCGGGGACTCAGTTTGAGTACCCATGACACGCGACAGGCTAGGTCATGTAGTCGAGAGAGCAATCGTATGTCCCAACAAAAATTGTACAACTTGGATCCTGAGAATCCGCACCAGAACGTTAGTTATCATCTGTCATCAACACCACACAATCCGCTGCTGCAGGCGGCTTCCCCGTTCCCGCCAGATGTTTCTCGATATGATAGGGGCCCGAGCAACCCGCAACCTGGATATTATTCAGCGTATCCCATCCACCCTGAGGAGCGCTATAGTTTTCCACCAGCATTCTCTGGCTTGCCTTACCCAGATAACCATCCTCCGGGTTATCATAACCCCCGGCCGCAATATCCAAATGCACACCAGTCAAGTCCATATGTACCAAATTGGGGTACGCCATATTACGACCCGATTACTCACAGATCCACATTCCAGGGACATGGCAGAGACGCTGCTCCCGGTTGGAGCAGAACGGAAGAAGGTTTGCACCACCCCATAAACTCATTGGGCACGGATGCCAATACCCATACGGGTGTGTACTAAACAAACTTCCCGTACTTAGATCTTGACCCCGGACGGAAAATCGGACCAACCGACGCGGGAGTGTCGTTGGACGAGAGTATGCAATGACCACTGTGCAAACTATTCTGAAAGTGAGAAGCGCTAAATTCTCGAAGGCTTCTGCGTGAGAGAGGGCCCGAGGAGATATTTCAAAACCGGCCAGGTACGTCCCAAAGGCAAAAAAAATTGATTCCACCCCTTTTATTTGCCCCATCCTCTCTTTCATTTCTTGCCTGCACCTCTGAATTTGCTCAATCTCTCTAGATTAAATCATGTGGTGCTTCTTGCCATTGGCCGTTCGTTCTGTTGCTTTGATTTTTGATTGCTTCGAAGATGCCCCCCACTTAGCTTTCAGAAGTGGTGTGACTACTCATCCAACAAGCTCAGTCAGTAGTTAACTAGATTGCAGTCAGTTCATATAACTACACTCGCCCATTATGCCACTCCTCTATTTAATCATTTCGGGTATCTATTATTAGCACGAAAGGCAAAATCAGCAATGATATTTCAAGAAGATCAGCATAATTAAACTGGAACAAGATAGGTTCAAAGAGTCCAATAACTTGATGAGTTGATAACTGGACGGTTGTTCGTCAGTTCAATGAATAAATATACTTACCCGGATTAATAGAAGGGCCGAAATAGTGCCAAGACTTGTGAAAGTTTCGACTCCTCTTTGAGAGCCTTAATCAAAAAACGGAGCAGACATACAGAATCCAATCTCAGGAACAGTTCTTGTCAGCTGCTCATCATGAAGCGGAAGCTAGATGTCAACAATGTCCCTTCACCTGGAGATCCCGCGGAGAAAAGCAGCAGCACCCCCAGTTTCGAGAGCTTGAACCTCGATCCCAGGCTTCTCCAAGCCCTCACCGCGCAGAAATTCACGAAGCCAACGCTGATCCAGGCAGAGGCCATCCCGCTGGCTCTGGACGGGAAAGATGTCTTAGGTGTGTTAGTATATTAGCCCGTTGAATCTCAAAAATTGCCTTTCTAAGATCACTGCAGCTCGCGCAAAGACCGGATCCGGAAAAACCGCCGCTTACCTATTGCCCATCTTGCAGTCAATTCTTCAAAAGCAGACGGTACCGCTTTCTAACCCGATAAGCATGTTGGAAGGATGGGAACTGACAGCTCAATTAGGATGATCCTACAAACAGGGCCGTCCAGGCTTTAATCCTCGTGCCAACGAGGGAATTGGCAGAACAAGTGCAGAAGGTAGTGGCCTCATTCTGCGCCTTTGCGGGTAAAAATATACGTTCCGCGAATCTCACACAGAAGGTTTCTGACGCTGTACAACGCTCGATCCTTGCCGACCTTCCCGACGTTGTCATCTCCACTCCCGGTCGGGCAGTCGTCAATATCAACAGCTCCGCGCTGTCTCTCGAGCGTTTGGCACATTTAGTCATTGATGAGGCTGATCTCGTTCTTTCATATGGATACGAGCAGGATATGCAGAATCTAGCCAAAGCGGTACCTCGTGGTGTTCAGACCTTTTTGATGAGTGCGACCTTTTCGTCCGAAGTAGATACGCTGAAAGGTTTATTTTGTCGAAATCCAGTTATTTTGAAGTTGGAGGAAAAGGACGATGAAGGGGCTGGAATAAGCCAATTCGTTGTCAGGTATGGTGCCTATTGGCGTGGATTACCTTTTCAGACGCACTTTACTAATCGTATCATTAGATGTGCCGAAGATGAGAAATTTCTCTTGACATATGTTATATTTAAACTGCAACTTGTCAAGGGCAAATGCATCATATTTGTTGGAGATGTAGACCGATGCTATCGATTAAAACTATTTCTCGAACAGTTTGGCATCAGAAGTTGCGTACTTAATTCCGAACTGCCGGTAAATTCTCGCATTCACGTCGTGCAGGAATTCAACAAGGGTGTCTACGATATTATAATAGCTGCAGACGATCAGGAAGTTCTAGGTGAACTGCCAAAGAAATCCAAGAAACCAAACCGAAAATCAGATGAAGCGGCCAGAGGTGCAGGGCAGGAAGATAGTGAAGAAAACCCAGATACCAAGACGTCAAAAGATGGCGCCCAGGATTCCAGCGATGAAGAAGTCCAAGAGCACCCAAGTAAACGATATAAAAAATCCGTAAAGGAGAAGGACTACGGCATCTCCCGCGGCATCGATTTCCAAGATGTTGCCTGCGTCCTCAACTTCGATCTCCCCACCACTGCCAAATCCTACACCCACCGGATCGGCCGCACAGGCCGCGCCGGAAAGACAGGCATGGCTCTCTCCTTCGTTGTCCCTTCTAACCAATTCGGCAAGCACAAACCCACCAGCTTCCCCTCCGCCAAGCGCGACGAAGCAGTGCTAGCCAAAATCACCAAACGACAGGCCAAGGCCGGTCAGGAGGTGAAGCCCTACCACTTCGAAATGAAGCAGGTCGAGGCATTCCGGTACAGAATGTCCGATGCGCTCCGTGCCGTCACCCGTATCGCCGTGCAGGAAGCTCGCGCGCGAGAGATCCGGCAGGAACTTCTCAAGAGCGAGAAGCTCAAGCGCCATTTTGAAGAGAATCCAGAGGAGCTGAGGCAGCTGCGGCATGATGGGGAGTTGCGGGCTGCCCGTGTGCAGGCACATTTGAAACACGTTCCCGATTACTTGATGCCGACAAAGGGGAAAGCCGGTCTTGCCGGTGGTAGTGGCGCGGATGTTGGGTTTGTGGGTTTTAAAAAGACGCATGAGAATCGGATTCGGAGGGCGAGGGAGAAGAATCGGGGTAGGGGAAGGGGAGGGAGAGGGGGGAAGAGTGGAAAGAGGGTGGATCCGTTGAAGACGTTTCATTCCGGTGGGAAGCATTGACCGGGTTGGTTGAGTATACTT
Organism: Paracoccidioides brasiliensis; assembly: GCF_000150735.1. Classification (NCBI taxonomy): domain Eukaryota; kingdom Fungi; phylum Ascomycota; class Eurotiomycetes; order Onygenales; family Ajellomycetaceae; genus Paracoccidioides; species Paracoccidioides brasiliensis. Next base: position 638,910 of record NW_011371367.1, read on the forward strand.
GGAGCGAATATATATATATATATGGTTGCAGAAATATCATTATTATGTTTTTTTCTCTGTGTAGAGGAGTGGTGGGTATTCTGGGTAGTATACGAAAAGTGCGCAGAAGTGCTTGCGAATGCCTCTTAATGAGCAGCACATAGATAGATATCCAAAATGTATCCAAAAGTTTTATGCAACAGCTCTCCACGAGTATTATAAAGTTGAGGTAGCTAGGTATCGTACTAATTCATTATATCATAGATATCATGACACGAGGTCTCACATAGCATCGCAACGACCCATTCATACACCCACTCGCGTAGTGCCACTCGTCACTTTACTATATCCCCACACACCCTCATCCTAAGGTCCCTTTCACTCTCCGGCCCTAGAGAAACCTCCAGCCACTTCCCACCCCCTTTTGTCCTAATTGCCTGCACCTGCTTCTTCACCTCAACCGCAGACCCAATAAGCCTCCGATACTCATCCCGCTCCTTTATGCAAAACTTCCTATCCCGAACCCTCGATGATCCAGGTGTAGGAGGGTCACCGCTTTCAGGTTCAACCCCACGCAGAGGTGCCTTGTCCTTCTCGTAAATAAAATACAAGTCCTCCACATCAGAAACATCCGGGAACCAGCCCGGTCCCAGAGCCAGCCACTCAACCCCTCTCCACGCCCCGTTCCACTCCGGGCCAGCCGTGACGTGGAAATTCCCATGCGCATCGATCCCATTCCAGCTTAGCGCTGGCAGCCAGTCGCTACACCCTTCCAAGTCCAGCCATTTGAGACAATAGGTCGCCTTGGAGAGTTTGCGGAGGACGGCGGCTGCCTCGATCCAGTTGTTTTCGGAGGCGGAATACATATCTGTTCCGCCGTAGGCGAAGGAGAGGGAGCTGAGTTTTGGGCTTTTCATGCTTGCTGTGAGCGAGTTTGGCGTTAGGGTTGGGGTAGGCCAGAAGGCGAGAGAAAGGTGAGTTATGGTTGACAGGTGGTTGAGGAGGTTGAGGAGGGAGGGCCAGCTGGCTTCTTGGGGGATGGGGTTGGCGAGGGAGAGGAATTTGAGGTTGTGGAAGCGTTGTTGGAGGGGTTGAGGCAGGGTTGCGGAGATAATGGAGGATGACTGTTGTGCCTCTGCTTCTTCTTCCCAGGAGAATGGGGGTGTGTTCTCTTGCTTTTTGGAGTGGGAGAGGGACTCAGGTCCATCCGTAGCCTTCACCTCTCGTGTTAGTTGCTTCAGTGTGATCCAGCGGCCAATAGCGGAGCCCAGGTCCAGACGAATAACATCCGAAGGGGTCTCTGTGACATCGTCTTCGGAACCATCCAGGAACAGAGGTTTTAAGCCTTTCATTCCTATCCCCATTGAAGCGTGGTGTGTATATGTAGCAATGTAACTAAGGAGCAGCTGCTTCAACAGGGTTGGAAGCTCAGACAGAAACACACCATCGTACAAGAGGTGCGAGTCCCAGTTCAGCGCCATCGATTTCAAAATCATATGCTGCAGGCTACGCTCTTGCGGGAAAAGTATGCCTGGCAGACGATCTAACCGAAGATTTCTCCCGCCAATGTCATTGCCAGCATCATCGTGCTCATTCTCGCCCTCAGGTTGCCCTCTATCCGCCATATTATTAGGTGCCAGCCAGCTCATGGGAGCAGCTGGGCCAGGTGTTCTCCGCACCCTCCGCTCACCAACGACCCGGGTCCCGGGGCGCGGGCGTGGAGGAGGAGTCTCAGGGAGCTCCAGCAAATTCCTTATCGAGGGATGGACAGACCTGGGAGCCACCAGCGAAGGTCCTGCGACAGCCTCATCATGTCTGGACACTTGCGTGCGGCGAAGGTGATGGATGAGATCATTCACGGAGAGACCGCTTTCAGCCTTGGAGCCGCTATTTTTGGCGCCTAAAGCAGCAAAAGAGGTGAGCGATGGATGGATGGTGGAACTTGGCCTGGAGTTTGTGAATTTGTGGTATTTCTTGGGCATATCGTTGTCGGCTGGTGGAATGTTAGATGGAATGCTGGAGGGGGTTGGTGGTGTGTGGAAGCCTGGTAATTAATGACATATTACGTAGGTGGAAGGGAAAGACGCCACAGTAGACAAATATGTCCAAAAATATGGCGTTAAATAACATACCACAAAATGATAGTATCTATGAAGATGAATAACGGTTTCCGTTATCAAACGCTTTTTCCGCGAATGTGAATCTACGTAGAGTGTTGTTTAAGACGGAAAACAAGTATACAAATATCATAGTTGGGCGATACCATCATATTCTTGGGTCAAAAGAATGGGATCAAACATGTTGATTGAGATAACGAAATAGTTCTAAATGGTATAATTACGGAGGCAGCAAACAATAGTGTACAGATGAATCTAGGCATCGCGTATCCATGATCCATCGTCCATTTTTCCCTCGGCCTTTGGCCCTTCACGGAGCCAGGTTTCGACCCGGCTTTCCTTAGGGTCCTCGTCTGGCAAACCCCTCGACCTGCGAACTGCGAGAACCAGCTGCCGGATTCTCCTGGTACACTCGATCCGCAACTCAACCGCCTCCTTACCATACTTGAGTTCATCGTTCAAGACCCCAAGAGGCGCTACTTGATGTCCCTCTTCCGCCTCTGCCTTTATCTTCTGCCACCGCCGCCGTAAGTCGCCAAACTGAGCCTCCCGGTCCACGGGGTCACCAAAGGTTATGCTGATGTTTTTGTTGACACGGGGTAAGAATCGTGGGAACCCTCGATCCTCATGCATGACCTCATCGGTGCCTTCGATCCATATGGGAACGACGTCGGGGCATTCAGACGCCTCCAGAATCAACCGCGATACCCCCCATTTGAAATATCTCATCGTCTTGTTTGGCGCCTGGTGTACCTTGCCTTCAGGGAAGATGTGAAGCCACGAATATGAATTACAGGCGTATGCCGACGGCGCAAGATGAGAATCTTCGCCTGTCGTGGTATATGCTGTTGCCACCTCTGAAAACGGATCGACACAGACATTCTGTAGACTCCAGTGCTGCCGACTGGGGGGCGCCATGTACGGTTCGGGAGAAAAAGGTCCGCGTGAGAGGAGGCGTATCGCTTGTGTCATGGTAGGTTGGAATAAACCTCCATGGCGGGAATGGAGGTTACGGTGTGTAGGGAGGACCTGACCTAGAGTGAAAAACAGAGCAAGGATGCTAATGTTAATTGTATTGTCAGTGCATAAGTTCTCGTATATTTAACAGGAAAGCACTGATACTGATATCTAGCCAGAAATAGATATGGAATATCCCCAACCTATGGCTGTAGCAGATATCGTGACTCCCAAACGCCCATCTGCGGTTAAACGACTGGAATGCCCGTTGGTTCAATAGCGGAATAGTCCCCCACATTAGGGGATCATCCATTCTGTAAATAAAATAGAGCAACCCCAAAAATCAGTTTTTCAGACCCGTCGCATATCCGAGAACTGGCAGACCACAGCCGGTATTGCTCCCACGTACACGCTTATATGATTTGACACTGTCTCCACCCATCGTATTAGCCATGAGCAAAAATAACTCCCGATAGCCCTGCTAGGTTGCATCTGCACATGAAAGGATTTAAACCTCCCGTACCTGTTATTAGACCCCGCTTTCGTGATTCTCGATCTGCGCGAGACTCTAGCAGTTTTATAAAATTGTCGTGCCCGCTAACCTCCGTATTGCTTGCGGCGTAGAGGAAAGCCCGGCACGCTGCTGCCACTGTATACATGGTTGCGGATGAACAGCCCCGCCAGAAGCCCGAGGGCTGTTCGAGGGTTCCCGGGCTGAGATGCATTGTGAGAATGCCGTCGCCGATCTTCCATGAAGAAAACACTGTACATCGATATATCCAGCAATATATCCAAAAGAGAATAGGTAGGAGAAGAAGCCTATGGCGGAATAGAGAATCGAGGATAACTGATCAAGTTTCCCCATTTAAGTTGAAAAGCTTCCCGCACGCGCAGCCCCAAGGGCCGTGCACGGACCACCCGGCCCTTTTTTCCCGCGGCCCGCAAAATCCAACTTCAACGGACTCCGCAACGTCTTTTGTCGAATTAATTCCACTGGCAGCAGAGAAGAACAGCCTGCGTTACTCCTCCTATTGCGCAGCGAAGATGTTCAAACCCACTTCTCCCCTCATGGGGGGCCTCCTCTGGTATGAAAATTACATCTTTCCCCATACCACCGCACCAATTGCCCTTGATTCCGCAGCCACTCCGCAACCCAAGCTCATATCATGACACTTCCACTCCCTCATAACTCTCCTGACCAAATACCCTTTATATGCAAACAGGAAAATCCCGTGGCGTCTTTCCGCCCCACAGAAGGCCCGCCAGCGCAAACGGCTTCGGGCAGTCGACAAGGTGGTCGACACCGTCAGCGCCGCGCTGGAGCGCAAGGGCATGACCAGCAAGGCCGTGACGAGGTGGTTTGCTGAGATGCCGCGCGAGGAGGAAATGTTGCCCAAGGACAAGTATACGATTTTCGACCGGAAGGAGAAGAAGTATCGGAAGGGGATACATAGTATGTTTTTCCTTTTTCCTGTGCGCCTATGTGCTTGTTTCTTTTGTCAGGCTTTCATCATCCATCTTCTGGACGGCCTTTTCTTCTTCTTCTTCTTCTTCTTCTTCTTCTTGTGGTGGTGGTTTGGTTGGCTTCCGCACTCTTCTGCGCCTAGATTGATTTCACGGGATTCGTATTGTCTAGACAATACGTTTCTCTTTTCCCCCCTATTTCCGGATGTCACTCTCTAACCACTCATTCGATTCGACCTGATAGAGCTCCCCAAATGGACCCGAGTCAGCCAACGAGTCAATCCCCCCGGATTCTGAACGCCCAATTCCATCCCTTCCACGCATTACCCCGTTTCTCCACTCGATGTGCATGTATACTGCCATACACATTATGACAGGCACACACCCAGCAGATCCTACTACCGGCTGAGAGGCCACGAATATACACCGGACTGCTGGGTTATCGCTCATCGCCGCTGATTCAACGAAAGCGAAAATGCTTTTAGTTATCTATAATCCCATGTGCAGTAGACTTTGGAGTAGTCTTTTGTTGCCGTTTCTTTTACTTTAGTGTTAGACGTTGTTAATAACCTCCCTGCTGGCTGTCTGACTGAGTTGGTTGCAGGGGGCGGAGAACAACATGTTACATATAGCATAGGAGTTTTACTGATATGTTGAGGTTTTATTGATTTTTGTTTTGTGCTGAAATTATTTTAAAAGCATGATCCCTTTCTCCACTGGGCATCTCCTAGTGTAGCCATCAACGTTATCATCGCACGCTATGTTACAGTCCATACATGTCTATAGGGAGCTATAAAATTGAAAAAATAAAATTCAAAAATAAAAAATAAAAAAACACAGGAAACTCAACGAATGTTATTAAAATTTACCAAGACAATATCCCTAACAGACAGGATTCAATGAAACGAGAGG